>NC_084755.1:28760639-28808139 GCF_033978785.1 Entelurus aequoreus
ATGTTTCATGTTTACATTGATTCTTATGAGGAACTCTGCTTCACTATAAAACTTTTTGGTTAGCAAACTATATTGAAGAACCAATTAAGTTCGTAGATCCAGTTTCCACTGTACCTACTAGCTAGCTCGAGCTGCTAACAATGTTGGCTGCGACCCGCTGTAAGATAAAGAAGCAGCTTGAGCTGCCTCGGCCGCTGCTGTATCGCCTTTGAGTTATGAAAAGTTAATGCCAGTTTATAAATCATGCATCTGACCTGTATAGTAGAAGGTTGTGGCACCTCGCCGGGAAGTTGGTCAACTTTGAAAATGAAGCTTTTTTTTTTTTTTTTTACCTGAGGAGTGAGGAAAAAGCAGATCAAGGAGCGCACAAGTGCTGAAAGATACAACCATCCCAAAGTCACTGTGTTATGTCCTTATTTCAAACGTTTGGCAACAGTGCTACATGATAACGCTCCAAAGCTCTCACAAATTGATGAGTGGTAGCAAACATTGTGAACTCGATACACCCAGGAAGTTACGGAAAAGCTTCAAATGAGCAGAATACACTAAACGTTACATGCTGGCATGCATGTGCCTGTTACTACTTGCAGCTTGTACTGTACACACAACAGAGGGTTTTAGAACACGTTATTGATAGCGATAGAACATTTATCAATGAAAGTTCATTTTATTTACAAAACACAAAACCAGTGAAGTTGACACGTTGTGAAAATGGTAAATAAAAACAGAATACGATGATTTGCAAATCCTTTTCAACCTATATTCAATTGAATAGACTGCAAAGACAAGATACTTAATGTTCCAACTGATTAACTCCGAATTTAATGGCAGCAACACATTGCAAAAAAAGTTGTCACAAGGGCATTTTTACCACTGTGTTACATGGCCTTTCCTTTTAACAACACTCAGTAAACGTTAGGGAACTGAGGAGACACATTTTTGAAGCTTTTCAGGTGGAATTCTTTCCCATTCTTGCTTGATGTACAGCTTAAGTTGTTCAACAGTCCGGGGGTCTCCGTTGTGGTATTTTATGCTTCATAATGCGCCACACATTTTCAATGGGAGACAGGTCTGGACTACATGCAGGCCAGTCTAGTACCCGCACTCTTTTACTATAAAACCACGCTGTTGTAACACGTGGCTTGGCATTGTCTTGCTAAAATAAGCAGGGGCGTCCATGGTAACGTTGCTTGGATGGCAACATATGTTGCTCCAAAACATGTATGTACCTTTCAGCATTAATGGCGCCTTCACAGATGTGTAAGTTACCCATGTCTTGGGCACTAATACACCCCCATACCATCACAGATGCTGGCTTTTCAACTTTGCGGCAATAACAATCCGGATGGTTCTTTTCCTCTTTGGTCCAGAGAACACAACGTGCACAGTTTTCCAAAAACATTTAAAAATGTGGACTCGTCAGACCACAGAACACTTTTCCACTTTGCATCAGTCCATCTTAGATGAGCTCGGGCCCAGCAAAGCCGTTGCCGTTTCTGGGTGTTGTTGATAAATGGCTTTCAATTTGCACAGTAGTTTTAACTTGCACTTACAGATGTGGTGTCATCCTTTACACACTGATGTCATTTTTTTGATGCATCAAAACAACGAAAGTCACGGGCATTCAATGTTGGTTTTCAGCCTTGCCGCTTCCGTGCAGTGATTTATCCAGATTCTCTGAACCTTTTGATGATATTATGGACCGTAGATGGTGAAATTGTCTCGTTGAGAATTGTTGTTCTTAAACTGTTGGACAATTTGCTCATGCATTTGTTCACAAAGTGGTAAAGCTCGCCCCATCCTTGTTTGTGAATGACTGAGCATTTCATGAACGCTGCTTTTATACCCAATCATGGCACCCACCTGTTCCCAATTAGCCTGTTCACCTGTGGGATGTTCCAAATAAGTGTTTGATGAGCATTCCTCAACTTTATCAGTCTTTTTTGCCACTTGTGCCAGCTTTTTTGAAACATGTTGCAGGCATCAAATTCCAAATAAGCTAATATTTGCAAAAAATAACAAAGGTTTACCAGTTCGAACGTTAAATATCTTGTCTTTGCAGTCTATTCAATTGAATATAAGTTGAAAAGGCTTTGCAAATCATTGTATTCTGTTTTTATTTACCATTTACACAACGTGCCAACTTCACTGTGTCAAGACTTGGTCTCTGGCGTGGTTTGCTCTCCCGTGGTGCAAAAGAATTGGAACGGACGTGGCGTGCAGGTAAAGACATATTTAATTATTACTATAAACTCAAACAAAAGGTACAAACAAAAGGCGCTCACAGAGGAGGTAACAAACTTGGCTATGACAAAACAAAAGGCGCGCACAATGGCGGAGAACTATGAACATTAAACAAACAAAAACTTACGTGACAAGGAACTGTGAACATGGCATGAATGTGTGATGTCGCCAGGACGAACAACAGAAACAGAAAAGCCTATATAGTGACATGATAAGTGAAAACAGGTGCGTGACTTAACTGTGAACAGGTGCATGACATGACAATGTGAAAACGTGAGACAGGTGTGTGTGAGTACAAACGTGGAACAGGTGAAACTAATGGTTGCTATGGTGACAAACAAAACCAGGAAGTGAAACAAGGAACTAAGGAAGTGTCCAAAAAACAAAACAGCACATGGCCAAACAAAAACATGAACACAGACATGACAGAACCCCCCCCTTACGGACAGATCCCAGATGTCCAAAAACAAAAAACAGGATCAAGAGTCATGGGAGGGGGGGAGGGGGACATGGCGGTGGATCGCCAGACCAGGTGTCCCCGAATCCACCGGGGCAGAGTCAGGTGGCGACGGCGGGTAGACCGCCGCTGAACCTGACGAGGTGGGCGACCTGGGAATGGCCACATTCGTGGCAGACGAGGAGGTCGGCGCACCTGGCGTGGCGGACGCCCATGGAATGGCCACATCCTTGGCCGACGAGGAGGTGGGCGCGTTGTCGTGGCAGGCGGCGAAGCTTGGCGTGGTGCGTCAGGCGGCGAAGCTTGGCGTGGCGGGTCTTGACGAGGGTCTTGGTCTTGGCGTGGGTCTTGGTCTTGGTCTTGGCGAGGGTCTGGGTCTGGGTCTTGGACTTGGCGTGGTTGGTCTTGGACTTGGCGTGGTTGGTCTTGGTCTTGGCGTAGGTGGTCTTGGACTTGGTCTTGGTGTGGTGGTGCTTGGACTTGGTCTTGGTTTGGGTCACTTGGCGGGTCTTGGTCTTGGTCACTTGGCGGGTCTTGGTCACTTGGCGGGTCTTGGTCACTTGGCGGGTCTTGGTCACTTGGCGGTTCTTGGTCTTGGTCACTTGGCGGTTCTTGGTCTTGGTCACTTGGCGGGTCTTGGTCACTTGGCGGTTCTTGGTCTTGGCTTTGGTCTTGGCGTGGGGCAGCCACGGGCGGCACTTGGCGGCGTGGGGAAGCCACGGGCGGCGCTTGGCGGCGTGGGGCAGCCACGGGCGGCGCTTGGCGGCGTGGGGCAGCCACGGGCGGCGCTTGGCGGCGTGGGGCAGCCACGGGCGGCGCTTGGCGGCGTGGGGCAGCCACGGGCGGCGCTTGGCGGCGTGGGGCAGCCACGGGCGGCGCTTGGCGGCGTGGGGCAGCCACTGGCGGCGCTTGGCGGCGTGGGGCAGCCACTGGCGGCGCTTGGCGTCGTGGGGCAGCCACTGGCGGCGCTTGGCGTGGAGCAGGTACTGGCGGCGCTTGGCGTGGAGCAGGTACTGGCGGCGCTTGGCGTGGAGCAGGTACTGGCGGCGCTTGGCGTGGAGCAGGTACTGGTGGCGCTTGGCGTGGAGCAGGTACTGGTGGCGCTTGGCGTGGAGCAGGTACTGGCGGCGCTTGGCGTGGAGCAGGTACTGGCGGCGCTTGGCGTGGAGCAGGTACTGGTGGCGCTTGGCGTGGAGCAGGTACTGGCGGCGCTTGGCGTGGAGCAGGTACTGGCGGCGCTTGGCGTGGAGCAGGTACTGGTGGCGCTTGGCGTGGAGCAGGTACTGGCGGCGCTTGGCGTGGAGCAGGTACTGGTGGCGCTTGGCGTGGAGCAGGTACTGGTGGCGCTTGGCGTGGAGCAGGTACTGGTGGCGCTTGGCGTGGAGCAGGTACTGGTGCAGGTGGATCTTGGCATGGTCGAAAAACTGGTGGTGGTGGTCGTGCTGGTGGCTGTGGCTTGGCAGGTCGAAAGACAGGTGGTTGTGGTCGTGCTGGAGGCTGTGGCTTGGCGTGACGAAAGACTGGTGGTGGGGGTCGTGCTGGTGGCTGTGGCTTGGCAGGTCGAAAGACAGGTGGTGGTGGTCGTGCTGGATGCTGTGGCTTGGCGTGACGATGCTGAGCCACCCCACCTGAACAATTCCCAGCCCTAGCCCCCCCCTCAAGGAGCGGATACCAGACGCGCTCCCCGCGGTCTGGAACCGTCTTTTGGGGTGGGCGGAGGGGGTTCAGGAGGAGGGCAGAATCCTCCCCTCTAAATTGTCCAAAATGTCTTTCTTTCCCCCCCACCTGGGCTTTTGTGGGTGAAAAAAAAATTTCTGACTTGGGTGTGGCATGAGTCCTGGGGGGCGGGGCATGGAATTTGGGTGGCTTGGATTGAACCGGTAAAGAATTTGGGAAAACAATCTCCAGGTCTGTGGAGTGCTCCTTGAGCTGCCAGGCTGGCTGATTTCCATTTTCGCCCGGAGGGGGAGGAGCCTGCAGGAGCGCAGCGTGCTGTCCGCTCACCTTCCCTGACATCCTCGGTCTGGAGCGCCGCTTCCGGGACAGGGATGACGTGCCAACGTCCCCGGGCCAAAGGGAGCTGATCGGCACCAGTTTGCCGGTCGGACCCCACATGAGATCCCTGCGCTCCATGGGGGAATGGCGGAGTGTCTCTTCCTCCATCGCGCGGAGGACCTCCCACGTTGCCTCGTCAAAATGGTCCAAATTTTTTGCGGGAGAGCTCTTATTCTGGCGACATCTGTCAAGACTTGGTCTCTGGCGTGGTTTGCTCTCCCGTGGTGCAAAAGAATTGGAACGGACGTGGCGTGCAGGTAAAGACATATTTAATTATTACTATAAACTCAAACAAAAGGTACAAACAAAAGGCGCTCACAGAGGAGGTAACAAACTTGGCTATGACAAAACAAAAGGCGCGCACAATGGCGGAGAACTATGAACATTAAACAAACAAAAACTTACGTGACAAGGAACTGTGAACATGGCATGAATGTGTGATGTCGCCAGGACGAACAACAGAAACAGAAAAGCCTATATAGTGACAACAGGTGCGTGACTTAACTGTGAACAGGTGCGTGACATGACAATGTGAAAACGTGAGACAGGTGTGTGTGAGTACAAACGTGGAACAGGTGAAACTAATGGTTGCTATGGTGACAAACAAAACCAGGAAGTGAAACAAGGAACTAAGGAAGTGTCCAAAAAACAAAACAGCACATGGCCAAACAAAAACATGAACACAGACATGACACACTGTTTTTTTTTTTTTTACATGAATAATCTCTCATCCAAAGTTACTGACTACTCATCCAATTGTGCAATGTCCAGGTTTAAACAAAGCGCAACGATTGTGTGTTTAAAAAAAACGGCCTAAATACACACACACACACACACACACACACACACACACACACACACACCGTGTGTAAGGCCCGGGGCGTTCATCATTTCACTCAGAGTGGGAGACTTCCACAGCTTTTTTTAAGTGGCAGAACCAGATAAACTTGACTCAACAGTTTTTTCTTTTTTCGCACCGTTTGCATTCCAAGGTTTTTTTGTGGGATCCAGGACTGACTGCAGCCCAGTGAGTGTTGTAACGCAGTCGTCCAGCGTTCCAAATTTGCAGCTTGTAAAGGTGACTGTGTGGGTGATGATTCGAGGGTATCCTTAATATTATAAAACATGTTTAGATAGTGGTAAACTTAGTGTCTTTTTTCTGCTCCAGCTATGAAAATATTCCATTTATAATTAATAATACATATAATAAAAAAATACTGCTGCTAGGGAAACTATTTGACAAAACCGACGCTGGGTTAATTTAACTGAGCAAAATTAGTTTCTTATTTAACCCAGAAAGATGGGTTGTATATTCATTTTAACTGCGATGCTGGGTTAATTCTACCACATTAATTGGTTATATACTCAACCCAAATGCTGGGTCATTTTTAAATGCGATGCTGGAATAATTCTACCATTTAAATTGGTTATATATTCAACCCAAATGCTGGGTCATTTCAACTAAGATGCTGGGTTAATTCTACCAAATGAATTGGTTATATATTCAACCCAAATGCTGGGTCATTTTAACTGCAATGCTGGGTTAATTCTACCACATGAATTAGTTATATATTCAACCCAAATGCTGGGTCATTTTAACTGCAATGCTGGGTTAATTCTACCACATAAATTGGTTACATATTCAACCCAAATGCTGGGTCATTTCAACTGTGATGCTGGGTTAATTCTAAGACATAAATTGGTTATATATTCAACCCAAATGCTGGGTCATTTACACTGCAATGCTGGGTTAATTCTACCACATAAATTGGTTATATATTCAACCCAAATGTTGGGTCATTTCAACTGTGATGCTGGGTTAATTCTAAGACATAAATTGGTTATATATTCAACCCAAATGCTGGGTCATTTACACTGCAATGCTGGGTTAATTCTACCACATAAACTGGTTATATATTCAACCCAAATGCTGGGTCATTTTAACTGCAATGCCGGGCTAATTCTACCACATAAATTAGTTATATATTCAACCCAAATGCTGGGTCATTTTAACTGCAATGCTGGGTTAATTCTACCACATAAATTGGTTATATATTCAACCCAAATGCTGGGTCATTTTAACTGCGATGCTGGGTTAATTCTACCTCATAAATTGATTACATATTCAACCCAATTTCTGGGTCATTTGAACTGCGATGCTGGGTTAATTCTACCACATAAATTGGTTATATATTCAACCCAAATGCTGGGTCATTTCAACTGCAATGCTGGGTTAATTCTACCACATAAATTGGTTATATATCCAACCCAAATGCTGGGTCATTTTAACTGTGATGCTGGGTTAATTCTACCACATAAATTGGTTATTGGTTAACCTACGAAGTGGCCTAGTGGTTAGAGTGTCCGCCCTGAGATCGGGAGGTTGTGAGTTCAAACCCCGGCCGAGTCATACCAAAGACTATAAAAATGGGACCCGTTACCTCCCTGCTTGGAACTCAGCATCAAGGGTTGGAATTGGGGGTTAAATCACCAAAAATGCGGCCACCGCTGCTGCCCACTGCTCCCCTCACCTTCCAGGGGGTGATCAAGGGTGATGGGTCAAATGCAGAGAATAATTTTGCCACACCTCGTGTGTGTGTGACAATCATTGGTACTTTAACTTTAACTCTAACTTTATATATCGAACCCAAATGCTGGGTCATTTTAACTGCGATGCTGGGTTAATTCTAAGACATAAACTGGTTATATATTCAACCCAAATGCTGGGTCAATTTAACTGCGATGCTGGGTTAATCCTACCACATAAATTGGTTACATATTCAAACCAAATGCTGGGTCATTTCAACTGCAATGCTGGGTTAATTCTACCACATAAATTGGTTAAATATTCAACCCAAATGTTGGGTCATTTCAACTGCGATGTTGGGTTAATTCTAAGACATCAATTGGTTATATATTCAACCCAAATGCTGGGTCACTTCAACTGCGATGCCGGGTTAATTCTACCACATCAATTAGTTATATAATTAGCCCAAATGCTGGGTAATTTTAACTGCGATGCTGGGTTAATTCTACCACATCAATTGGTTATATATTCAACCCAATTTCTGGGTCATTTGAACTGCGATGCTGGGTTAATTCTACCACATAAATTGATTACATATTCAACCCAAATGCTGGGTCATATAAACTGCAATGCTGGGTTAATTCTACCACTTTAATTGTTTATTTATTCAACCCAAATTCTGGGTCATTTAAACTGCGATGCCGGGTTAATTCTACCCCATCAGTTGGTTATATATTCAACCCAAATGCTGGGTCATTTTAACTGCGATGCTGGGTTAATTCTAGCACATAAATTGATTACATATTCAACCCAAATGCTGGGTCATTTAAACTGCAATGCTGGGTTAATTCTACCACTTTAATTGTTTATTTATTCAACCCAAATTCTGGGTCATTTAAACTGCGATGCTGGGTTAATTCTACCCCATCAGTTGGTTATATATTCAACCCAAATGCTGGGTCATTTTAACTGCGATGCTGGGTTAATTCTACCACATAAATTGATTACATATTCAACCCAAATGCTGAGTCATTTAAACTGCAATGCTGGGTTAATTCTACCACTTTAATTGTTTATTTATTCAACCCAAATTCTGGGTCATTTAAACTGCGATGCTGGGTTAATTCTACCCCATCAGTTGGTTATCTATTCAACCCAAATGCTGGGTCATTTTAACTGCGATGCTGGGTTAATTCTACCACATAAATTGGTTATATATTCAACCCAAATGCTGGGTCACTTTCACTGTGATGTTGGGTTAATTCTACCACATGAATTAGTTATATAATCAACCCAAATGCTGGGTCATATTAACTGCAATGCCGGGTTAATTCTACCTCATAAATTAGTTATATATTCAACCCAAATGCTGGGTCATTTTAACTGCAATGCTGGGTTAATTCTACCACATAAATTGGTTATATATTTAACCCAATTTCTGGGTCACTTTCACTGTGATGCTGGGTTAATTCTACCACATCAATTTGTTATATAATTAGCCCAAATGCTGGGTAATTTTAACTGCAATGCTGGGTTGATTCTACCACATCAATTGGTTATATATTCAACCCAATATCTGGGTCATTTGAACTGCGATGCTGGGTTAATTCTACCACATCAGTTGGTTATATATTCAACCCAAATGCTTGATCATTTTAACTGCGATGCTGGGTTAATTCTACCACATCAATTGGTCTGACATCACATGGACAAAGATAAGACCTTCTGGAGGAAGGTTCTGTGGTCAGATGAAACAAAAATTGAGCCGTTTGGCCACTATACCCAGCAATATGTTTGGAGGAGCAAAGGTGAGGCATTTAATCCAAGGAACACCATTCCTACCGTCAAGCATGGTGGTGGTAGTATTATGCTCTGGGCCTGTTTTGCTGCCAATTGTACTGGTGCTTTTAATGGGACAATGAAAAAGGAGGATTACCTCCAAATTCTTCAGGTCAACCTAAAATCATCAGCCCGGAGGTTGGGTCTTGGGCGCAGTTGGGTGTTTCAACAGGACAATGACCCCAAACACACGTCAAAAGTGGTAAAGGAATGGCTAAATCAGGCTAGAATTAAGGTTTTAGAATGGCCTTCCCAAATTCCTGACTTAAACGTGTGGACAATGCTGAAGAAACAAGTCCATGTCTGAAAACCAACACATTTAGCTGAACTGCACCAATTTTGTCAAGAGGAGTGGTCAAAAATCCAAGCAGAAGCTTGTAGATGGCTACCAAAAGCGCCTTATTGCAGTGAAACTTGCCAAGGGACATGTAAGCAAATATTAACATTGCTGTATATATACTTTTGACCCAGCAGATTTGCTCACATTTTCAGTAGACCCATAATAAATTCATAAAAGAACCAAACTTCATGAATGTTTTTTGTGACCAACAAGTATGTGCTCCAATCACTCTATCACAAAAAAATAAGAGTTGTAGAAATTATTGGAGACTCAAGACAGCCATGACATTATGTTCTTTACAAGTGTATGTAAACGTTTGATCACGACTGTATATTATATAAAAATATAATTTATCAGTATATATTTGTGAGCGTCTTTGCTCGTGGAGGGTTCTCCTGAGTCCGATAGATCCGCCTTGAGCCCGGTGTACAGGGTTGAGCAAGTTTTTATTGACATAAAACAGGGTAGAATTGCTTTCCAGCAGTCTCTTGTCTCATCCGTGTGTGTCTCTCTCCCTCTGACTCCAACTCCAACCACGTGTCTCGGTCCGGCTGCTGCTAATAAAGGCGACAGGTGATTAGACAACCAGCCCCAGCTGGGCAATCTACTCACCTGCCGCTGGCTTCGAGGCCGGTCCTTACACACCCCGCTCCGCGGCAAGCCCGCAGACCACGCCCCCCTCCACATTATTATATACTGTGTATATATAACATGTAAATATTACATATATGTTATTTTATATGAATGAATGCATTAATTAATTTATGTATTCCGGCAGACAGACATATACTGTATAGCAACACTTTATCACTCTTTGTAATTTTATTTTATTTTATTTTATTTTTTTTTTTTTATTATTTTTTTTGTCCTGTCCAGCTTCTCAGGCAAATCATATAGTTGATGTAGATGCCCATATCGGCTGTTCAGATTTACTTTACAAAAGAGAAGTGTAGGATACTTCTCTTGTTGCCTTATTTGTATTTGACTTTATTAAATGTATTTATATTATCATTTGGTGCAGCCGGGCCGGAGCAGGAGGGGATGGAAAGAGAAAAAAAGCACTCTTTGTAATTTGACAGACATGCAACAACACCCACCGAAAAGGGATACGGGAAAAAAGCCCTTAATTTACAATCAATTTATATGCTGGTTATATACACTACCGTTCAAAAGTTTTGGGTCACCCAAACAATTTTGTGGAATAGCCTTCATTTCTAAGAACAAGAATAGACTGTCGAGTTTCAGATGAAAGTTCTCTTTTTCTGGCCATTTTGAGCCTTTAATTGACCCCACAAATGTGATGCTCCAGAAACTCAATCTGCTCAAAGGAAGGTCAGTTTTGTAGCTTCTGTAACGAGCTAAACTGTTTTCAGATGTGTGAACATGATTGCACAAGGGTTTTCTAATCATCAATTAGCCTTCTGAGCCAATGAGCAAACACATTGTACCACTAGAACACTGGAGTGATAGTTTCTGGAAATGGGCCTCTATACACCTATGTAGATATTGCACCAAAAACCAGACATTTGCAGCTAGAATAGTCATTTACCACATTAGCAATGTATAGAGTGTATTTCTTTAAAGTTAAGACTAGTTTAAAGTTATCTTCATTGAAAAGTACAGTGCTTTTCCTTCAAAAATAAGGATATTTCAATGTGACCCCAAACTTTTGAACGGTAGTATAAATATAAATAAAATAAATACTTGAATTTCAGTGAATTCTAGCTATATACAGTATATATATATATATATATATATATATATATATATATATATATATATATATATATATATATATATATATATATATATGTGTGTAATTTAATTTATATATATATATATATATATATATATATATATATATATATATATATATATATATATATATATATATATATATATATATATATTAATATACATATACGTATATTTTTCGTTTTAGTCTCAGTTTTTTTCATAGTTTGGCCGGGGGTGCGACTTATACTCAGGAGCGACTTATGTGTGAAATTATTAACAGATTACTGTAAAATATCAAATAACATTATTTAGCTCATTCACGTAAGAGACTAGACGTATAAGATTTCATGGGATTTAGCGATTAGGAGTGACAGATTGTTTGGTAAACGTATAGCATGTTCTATATGTTATAGTTATTTGAATGACTCTTACCATAATATGTTAATTAACATACCAGGCACGTTCTCAGTTGGTTATTTATGCCTCATATAACGTACACTTATTCAGCCTGTTGTTCACTATTCTTTATTTATTTTAAATTGCCTTTCAAATGTCTATTCTTGGTGTTGGGTTCAATGTGACCCCAAACTTTTGAACGGTAGTGTATGTTGGTTATATAGTCCAAGTTTCAACAGCAGATTTGATGGATACATGACAATTTCAGAACAAGTATAACATATGATAATGGTTGGTAATAACATGGTTTGTTTTGTTTTTTGTTTTTTTTTTGTTGTTGTTAGTTTCTTAGTCCACACGATGTCCAATTCATGTTTCTTCTTGTTCCAGCCGTCCATCGTGTTCCAGCCAAAGGTCCCGTCAGGACAGGTCGGCTCACCAAAAAAGCCTTGTCTGGTGTGCTATGTCCCTTATTCCACAGTGAGTTCTTTTGCACCTGTGTCCCACAGTTGAGATAGTCCAAACAACTAGTCCTGTTTTTGATGGTTTCCCAACAACACATTTTTTACCGCAAGGTTGAACACTCTTAGGCTAGAAGACAGTTTAATTTCTCCGCTCGCATTGTCCCGCAGTTTCACCCCCGCTATAGATAACGTTATTATTATAACGTTAGTATATTGCTACTATGATACAATTTTAGTCTACTTTATACCTGCATTATCCTTTCCAGCCTTTGTAACTGAGCTACTCTGTAGAACAATTTCCCTTGCGGTTATATAAAGTTTGTCCAAGTGTAAGGACGGAGTCGGCTCTCTTGTTTGATTTGCTGGGTCTGTTCCTGTCCTATCCTGTCCTATGTTGACTCACTTAAAGGCCTACTGAAAGCCACTACTACCGACCACGCAGTCTGATAGTTTATATATCAATGATGAAATCTTAACATTGCAACACATGCCAATACGGCCGGGTTAACTTATAAAGTGCAATTTTAAATTTCCCGGCAAACTTCCGGCTGAAAACGTCTATGTATGATGACATTTGCGCGTGACGTCACGGATTGAACGGAAGTATTGGGACACCATTGTGTCCCAATACAAACAGCGTCTGTTTTCATCGCAAAATTCCACAGTATTCTGGACATCTGTGTTGGTGAATCTTTTGCAATTTGTTTAATGAACAATGGAGACTGCAAAGAAGAAAGCTGTAGGTGGGATCGGTGTATTAGCGGCTGGCTACAGCAACACAACCAGGAGGACTTTGAGTTGGATAGCAGACGCGCTATCCGACGCTAGCTGCCGACCGCACAGATGATCGGGTGAAGTCCTTCGCCGCGCCGTCG
Organism: Entelurus aequoreus; assembly: GCF_033978785.1. NCBI lineage: Eukaryota > Metazoa > Chordata > Actinopteri > Syngnathiformes > Syngnathidae > Entelurus > Entelurus aequoreus. The sequence continues at coordinate 28,773,574 of NC_084755.1, forward strand.
ATCGCTGGAACGCAGGTGAGCACGGGTGGTGATGAACAGATGAGGGCTGGCGTAGGTGGAGAGCTAATGTTTTTAGCATAGCTCTGTCGAGGTCCCGTAGCTAAGTTAGCTTCAATGGCGTCGTTACCAACAGCATTGCTAGGCTTCGCCAGGCTGGACAGCATTAACCGTGTGGTTACAGGTCCAGGGTTTGGTTCGGTGTCTCCTGTTAGAAGTAATAATAGTATTGTTGATCTTCTGTCTATCCTTCCAGTCAGGGGCATGTTTCTTCTGTTTCTATCCGCAGTTAAGCATGATGCTATCACATTAGCTCCAAAGCTAAAGTGCTTCGCCGATGTATTGTCGTGGAGATAAAAGTCACTGTGAATGTCCATTTCGCGTTCTTGACTCTCATTTTCAAGAGGATATAGTATCCGAGGTGGTTTAAAATACAAATCCGTGATCCACAATAGAAAAAGGAGAAAGTGTGGAATCCAGTGAGCCCTTGTACCTAAGTTACGGTCAGAGCGAAAAAAAGATACACACTGGCGTCCTGCACTGCACTCTAATCCTTCACTGTCACTTTCCTCATCCACGAATCTTTCATCCTCGCTCAAATTAATGGGGTAATCGTCGCTTTCTCGGTCCGAATCGCTCTCGCTGCTGGTGTAAACAATGTGAGGAGCTCTTCAACCTGTGACGTCACGCTACTTCCGGTACAGGCAAGGCTTTTTTTATCAGCGACCAAAAGTTGTGAACTTTATCGTCGATGTTCTCTACTAAATCCTTTCAGCAAAAATATGGCAATATCACGAAATGATCAAGTATGACACATAGAATGGACCTGCTATCCCCGTTTAAAGAAGAACATTTCATTTCAGTAGGCCTTTAAAAGTTTAGCAGAAACAAACGGAAAAGCGCGTTTATTCCAAAGCATGTGGCGTTCAAAGGATGTGGAGATTTGTCAATGAAAGTGTTTCTTTCGGGCTGCTACCCTTCCACTTTGAATGATGATTTATATAAGAAGAACTGCTGGACTATTATATTACCATCATGAGGGCAGTGGAGTGGAGACAGCGGACAGGCGAGCCAGGCCAGGACCAGATGAACAAGGACTGTAAATCTGTCAGCGCGACCTACTGGTGTGTGGAATGGATGTGCCGTACCAATCAACTCTGTAATGGAACAGGCTCACTCCTGATGTCAGGCTAAAAGACAATACTGTTTGCTTACTGAGGTGTGCAGCAAGTGAAGCATCTCCGGAGAGGAAACTCCTGGTATCAAAAACTATATTTAGCACCATGGCTAAATACTTGATATCCACAGTTAATCAAGCAAGTTAAACCAATTAAAAGAAGCATGGCAAGTCCAGTGTTAATAATCTTTCCCAGCCTATGGTCTAATTAGAGGTAGGAAATCATGGAGAGCTGAATATTTAAATCTTTGGAAAGGCAGAATTTATGGCGGCGCTGTTCGCTCACAGTCGCTAATAATAACGTCCGTGACGACCAAGTGACTTAAATAGTATTCGGTACGTCACCGCCGAGTCCGCATTAGCGCCGCCGTTCATTCACGAGTGTTTTTTCTCGGCTTTCATTCGTCCATAATTAGCATACTTGCCAACCTTGAGACCTCCGAATTCGGGAGATTTGGGGGAGGGTTTGAGGTGGGCGGGGACGGGGTTAAGGGGGGAGGAGTATATTTATAGCTATAATTCACTGAAATTCAAGTATTTCTTATATATAAATATAAATAAAATAAATACTTGAATTTCAGTGAATTCTAGCTATATGTATATATATATATATATATATATATATATATATATATATATATATATATATATATATATATATATATATATATATATATATATATATATATATATACACACTAACGTTCAAAAGTTTGGGGTCACCCAAAAAATTTTGTGGAATAGCCTTCATTTCTAAGAACAAGAATAGACTGTCGAGTTTCAGATGAAAGTTCTCTTTTCCTGGCCATTTTGAGCGTTTAATTGACCCCACAAATGTGATGCTCCAGAAACTCAAATCTGCTCAAAGGAAGGTCAGTTTTGTAGCTTCTGTAACGAGCTAAACTGTTTTCAGATGTGTGAACATGATTGCACAAGGGTTTTCTAATCATCAATTAGCCTTCTGAGCCAATGAGCAAACACATTGTACCATTAGAACACTGGAGTGATAGTTTCTGGAAATGGGCCTCTATACACCTATGTAGATATTGCACCAAAAACCAGACATTTGCAGCTAGAATAGTCATTTACCACATTAGCAATGTATAGAGTGTATTTCTTTAAAGTTAAGACTAGTTTAAAGTTATCTTCATTGAAAAGTACAGTGCTTTTCCTTCAAAAATAAGGACGTTTCAATGTGACCCCAAACTTTTGAACGGTAGTATAAATATAAATAAAATAAATACTTGAATTTCAGTGAATTCTAGCTATATACAGTATATATATATATATATATATATATATATATATATATATATATATATATATATATATATATATATATATATATATATATATATATATATATATATATATATGTATATGTGTGATTTAATATATATATATATATATATATATATATATATATATATATATATATATATATATATATATATATATATATATATATATATATATATATATATATATATATATTAATATATATATACATACCATATTTTTCGTTTTAGTCCCAGTTTTTTTCATAGTTTGGCCGGGGGTGCGACTTATACTCAGGAGCGACTTATGTGTGAAATTATTAACAGATTACTGTAAAATATCAAATAATATTATTTAGCTCATTCACGTAAGAGACTAGACGTATAAGATTTCATGGGATTTAGCGATTAGGAGTGACAGATTGTTTGGTAAACGTATAGCATGTTCTATATGTTATAGTTATTTGAATGACTCTTACCATAATATGTTAATTAACATACCAGGCACGTTCTCAGTTGGTTATTTATGCCTCATATAACGTACACTTATTCAGCCTGTTGTTCACTATTCTTTAGACATTTTAAATTGCCTTTCAAATGTCTATTCTTGGTGTTGGGTTTTATCAAATAAATTTCCCCAAAAAATGCGACTTATACTCCAGTGCGACTTATAAATGTTTTCCCCTTTTTTTATTATGCATGAAATACTTGAATTTCAGTGTTTATTTATTTACACATATACACACACATAACAGTCCTCTACTCATTGTTGTATTTGAAAGTGCAATGCTTTGCAGCCAGTAGCACAGCCTTTGAAGGAGCATAGGTATGGGCAGCATCTGTGAAATTTAATTTGCAGGAAAGGAGTGAGTTTAGGGTTGAAATTGTCCATCCTCGTTCTATTCTCTGTCACTCGTCGTCGCCATGACTGTCTCTTCTTTGTTCTTCTGCATCGTCTCCTTCTTGTTGTGTGCACTCTCCAAAAGCCGTAGATGTTATAACGTGACTGGGCCGGCACGCTGTTTATATGAAGGAAAAGCGGACGTGACGACAGGCTGTCCTCACTCAGGTCCGCACGGACCTGGAGGGGGCGTGCCTTAAGTCCGGCTGGAAATCGGGAGATATTCGGGAGAATGGTTGTCCCAGGAGATTTTCGGGAGAGGCACTGAAATTCGGGTGTCTCCCGTAAAATTCGGGAGCGTTGGCAAGTATGATAATTATTTTTTTTATTTTATTTTTTATGGCAACGTGGTCAAACTCATTTAAGCTCAGGGGCCACATAGAGGAAGATCTATTCAAAATCATGGCGTGATAATTTAAAATTAAAGACCACTCCGGATTGTTGTCTTCGTTTCAAAATAGAACAAGCACATTCTGAAAATGTACAAATCATAGTGGTGTTTTTTTTGTTTTTTTTACACGTACCGTATTTTCCGGACTATAAGTCGCTCCGGACTATAAGTCGCACCGGCCGAAAATGCATAATAAAGAAGGAAAAAAACATATATAAGTCGCACTGGAGTATAAGTCACATTTTTTGGGGAAATTTATTTGATAAAACCCAACACCAAGAATAGACATTTGAAAGGCAATTTAAAATAAATAAAGAACAGTGAACAACAGGCTGAATAAGTGTACGTTATATGAGGCATAAATAACCAACTGAGAACGTGCCTGGTATGTTAACGTAACATATTATGGTAAGAGTCATTCAAATAACTATAACATATAGAACATGCTATACGTTTACCAAACAATCTGTCACTCCTAATCGCTAAATCCCATGAAATCTTATACGTCTAGTCTCTTACGTGAATGAGCTAAATAATATTATTTGATATTTTACGCTAATGTGTTAATAATTTCACACATAAGTCGCTCCTGAGTATAAGTCGCACCCACGGCCAAACTATGAAAAAAACTGCGACTTATAGTCCGAAAAATACGGTACTTGTTGCAATTAATTGTATTCTATCTTTATTTGTTGTTGTTTTTTTACTTTCTGAATAAATGATGTGATTATGTCCACCAGTCAAATAGGTGTAATTGAGCAGCATCATCTACAACAAAACGTATCAATTTGGACTCATTTTATTAATCACACGTGACAATTGATAATTGTTCAGCATGTTTATGTGCACCCAGAAAATGTGTCCCCATAACCAGCAACATCTTTGTGAACCTAACAATCCACATTTTGTATACCATCACTAATAGCCAGCGTATACTAGCCACACCCACTAAATTTTAGGCGAAGAAAATATTTTTTTATTTTATATTAGCCGCACTGGACAATAAGCAGCAGATACATACATTACACAATGAGTTGTTTACACAGAAAGATTCTGTACATGTTCATTTACATATATTAATTGTTTCTGAACGGTTTCTGTAACAGGGCAGTAAAACGGATGATCAAACAAAACAGAAGTCATCGTCATGGACCCACTAGCTGCGGAAACTAGCTCTCCAATCAGCTAAACAGACTCAATAACGCCACGGTGAGTTTACTGAGGAGTTTGTGAAACTGAAACAATAAAATAAGAATGCAGCCCTTTGAGACACTTGTGATTTAGGGCTATATAAATAAACATTGATTGATTGATTGAATGCTGTTGTAAGTGAATAATACTAACACTAAACTATGTATCTAAGTAACTGTTGTATTCAGAATGAATTGGTGTAAATGATGTACAAATGAAGAACAGGAAGTGAGCGTGTGTTACTACTGGAGTTGCTATAAGGTAGAAAAGGGGTAGGGTTAAATAAGCTTTGCTTCTTCCTATTCTGTTTCGGACATGTTGTAAAGAAAAATTAAAATATGTGACGTATCATACTTAAATTGTATACGTGTTCGAAATGAACTTCAAACAACTGCAAAACCCAAAACCAATGAAGTTGGCACTTTGAGTAAATTGTAAATAAAAAACAGAATACAATGATTAGCAAATCCTTTTCAACTTATATTCAATTGAATAGACTGCAAAGACAAGATATTTAATGTTCCAACTGATTATTTTTTTGCAAATAATCATTAAGTTAGAATTTAATGGCAGCAAAACATTGCAAAAAAGTTGTCACAGGGACATTTTTACCACTGTGTTACATGGCCTATCCTTTTAACAACACTCAGTAAATGTTTGGGAACTGAGGAGACACATTTTTGAAGCTTCTCAGGTGGAATTCTTTCCCATTCTTGCTTGATGTACAGCTTAAGTTGTTCAACAGTCCGGGGGTCTCCGTTGTGGTATTTTAGGCTTCATAATGCGCCACACATTTTCAATGGGAGACAGGTCTGGACTACAGGCAGGCCAGTCTAGTACCCGCACTCTTTTACTATGAAGCCACGCTGTTGTAACACGTGCAGAATGTGGCTTGGCATTGTCTTGCTGAAATAAGCAGGGGCGTCCATGATAACATTGCTTGGATGGCGACATATGTTGCTCCAAAACCTGTATGTACCTTTCAGCATTAATGGCGCCTTCACAGATGTGTAAGTTACCCATGCCTTGGGCACTAATACACCCCCATACCATCACAGATGCTGGCTTTTCAACTTTGCGCCGATAACAATCCGGATAGGTATAAAAGAAAGGGCATCTCTATCCTCCTTCAAAACCGCTATAAAAGTTCACCTCCAGGCAGCTACAACCCTAAACTAACACCCTCCCCGGATTGCTAATAATCAAATGTAAACAATCAAATGCAGATTCTTTTTCTTATGCCTTCTGATCTCTCTCTCTCTCTCTCTCTCTCTCTCTCTCTCTCTCTCTCTCTCTCTATGTCCACTACTTGATGTCCATACCCCCCCCCCCCCCACCCCACCCCACCTCCACACTCCTGATTGTAAATAATGTAAATAATTCAATGTGATTATCTTGTGTGATGACTGTATTATGATGATAGTATATATGATAGTATATATCTGTATCACGAATCAATTTAAGTGGACCCCAACTTAAACAAGTTGAAAAACTTATTCGGGTGTTACCATTTAGTGGTCAATTGTACGGAATATGTACTTCACTGTGCAACCTACTAATAAAAGTCTCAATCAATCAATCAATGGTTCTTTTCCTCTTTGGTCCGGAGGATACGACGTCCACAGTTTCCAAAAACAATTTGAAATGTGGACTCGTCAGACCACAGTACACTTTTCCACTTTGCATCAGTCCATCTTAGATGAGCTCGGGCCCAGCGAAGCCGGCAGCGTTTCTGGGTGTTGTTGATAAATGGATTTCGCTTTGCATATTTAACTAAAACATCATATATGGATATATACACATACATATACACAAATAGATATAAATACTTTTAGTGGACTTGACCCAAAACACGAGTTTAAACGCAGCCCAGAAGGGCAAGTTATCATACAGGGTTAGCGTGCCATTTTTAAGAGATTAAAGCAGTGCCAAAAAGTTCTGTCAAGGAGCCCCGCAAAAAAGAAGGGTTTTAAAAGTGGTTGTCTTAATTCAAGGATGTATGAAGATTAATAAACAGTTTATTATTTTGCATCTTTAACTGATATTGAAAACATGACATCCTTTTTTATTTTATTTTAATTTTAATTTAATTTTTTTCCAAAATTGGGCCTAAAAAAAAGACATCATCTTGTATTTAGGGACGTTTTATATTCAGATGAATGTGGCAATATAAATTATAAAAGAGCTGCAATATTCATTCCCAGATTTCTCCTGAGTTGCTGTAAGTCAGGGCTGTCCAATGTACGGTCTATCTAAAATTGTTTTTATACAATTAGTGCGAAAATGTGGAAAATAGAGACAAAAAGGCACAATGAAAAGCGAAAACAGCTGAAACGTTGATATTAATAAAAGCCATTAAGTTTGCTTGTTGTCACGCCTTTAAAATAAACTTAGATTTCTGTCTTTTTCTCTACCCTCAAAATTAATAATAGACATATTGAACTTGGTCCATACTAAGGTTGTACTGTATACCGGTATTAGTATAGTACCGTGATACTAATGAATCTTATTCGGTACTATACCACCTCTAAAAAGTACCGGTTTATCACCAAAAATAACATTTCTGTGGGATTAAAATGTTTATATTTCATGGTGAAGTCTAATTTTAGGAAGTGGGGACAGAATCAGAATCAGAATAGTTTTTATTGCCATTGTTTGAGAACACGTTCACAAACTAGGAATTTTTCTTGGTGCAATCATGCAACATAAAACACATATAACACAGAATAGGTAATAACATGAGATGTAACTGAGCTATCAGATCTTGTTATTGTTCATGTGCCTGATGGCCGAGGGGAAAAAACTGTTCAGGTGGCGGGAGGTGTGGGTCCGGATGGACCGTAGTCTCCTGCCTGAGGGGACAGGGGAGAATAGTTTGTGTCCAGGGTGAGAAGAGTCAGCTGTGATCCGACCCACCCTCTGCTGGGCCTTCTTGATGAGGGAGCTGATGGTCGGCTCCCCCTTGAGGTCCTGAGTGATGGTGGTGCCCAAGAAACGGAAGGAGTCCACAATGGAGACGGGGGTGGGAGAGTCAATCAGGGTGAGGGGGGATGGTGGGGCTGTGACTTTCCTGAAGTCCATGATCATCTCCACTGTTTTCTGGGCGTTCAGCTCCAGGTTGTTGAGGCTGCACCAGGACGCCATTCGGTCCACCTCTCTCCTGTAGGCGGACTCGTCGCCATCCGAGATGAGCCCGATGAGGGTAGTGTCGTCCGCAAACTTCAGCAGCTTTACCGACTGGTGACTGGAGGTGCAGCAGTTTGTATACAGGGAGAAGAGCCAGGGGGAAAGTACACAGCCCTGAGGAGTACCAGTGTTTGTGGTTTGACTGTCCGAGACAGTCTTCCCCAGCCGCACGTGCTGTCTTCAGTCCGTCAGGAAGTCATTGATCCAACTGCAGAGGGAGTCGGGCACGCTGAGCTGGTAGAGCTTGTCTCGTAGCAGTCCAGGGAGGATGGTGTTGAAGGCAGAGCTGAAGTCCACAAACAGGATCCTGGCGTAGGTTCCTGGGGAGTCCGGATGCTCCAGGATGAAGTGGAGGGCCAGGTTCACTGCATCATCCACAGACCTGTTGGCTCTGTAGACAAACTGCAGTGGGTCCAAGAGGGGGGCGGTGATGTCCTTGAGGTGGGGCAGGCCCAAGCGCTCAAAGGACTTCATGACCACAGACGTCAGCGCCACCGGCCTGTAGTCATTAAGTCCTGTGATCCGTGCTTTCTTGGGGACAGGGACAATGGTGGAGGTCTTGAAGCAGCACGGCACGCGGCATAGCTCCAGAGAGGTGTTAAAAATGTCAGTGAAGACAGGAGCCAGCTGATCCGCGCAGTGTCTGATGGTGGAGGGAGAGATGCCATCCGACCCGGGGGCCTTTCGCGTGTTCAGCTTCAAGAACTGCCGGCGTACATCCTCCTCTTGGATGGAGAGGGCCTTTGATGAAGTCCTGTGATGTTCTTGGAGGCCTTTGATGTCCTTGGAGTCCTTTAAGTCCTTTAATGAAGTGCTGGCGTTGGTGGGGAGTGTGATGGTGGGGGGAGCAGAGCTTTGATGAGCTGAAGGCCGTTCGTGACGACAGTAATGTGTGTTGAGGCCCTGAGCGAGAGTCCGGTCATTCAGGGCTTGGGGGGCTTTGGGCTTATAGTTCGTAAGGGCCCTTAGCCCTCTCCACACGACCGCAGAATCATTGGAGCTGAACTGTTCCTGTAGACGGTTAGAGTACACAGATTTAGCTTTCTCCACTTCCCTGTTGAAGTGGTACTTTGCTTCTCTGCAAACAACATGATACATCCCACATGCATGCATACAACATGGTACATCACACATGCATGCATACAACATGATACATCACACATGCATGCAAACAACATGACACATCACACATGCATGCATACAACATGATACATCACACATGCATGCAAACAACATGACACATCACACATGCATGCATACAACATGATACATCACACAGGCATGCATACAACATGATACATCACACATGCATGCATACAACATGATACATCACACATGCATGCATACAACATGATACATCACACATGCATGCAAACAACATGACACATCACACATGCATGCATACAAGATGACATATCACACATGCATGCATACAACATGATACATCACACATGCATGCATACAACATGATACATCACACATGCATGCATGCATACAACATGGTACATCACACATGCATGCATACAACATGATACATCACACATGCATGCATACAACATGATACATCACACATGCATGCATACAACATGATACATCACACATGCATGCATACAACATGATACATCACACATACATGCATACAACATGATACATCACACAGGCATGCATACAACATGATACATCACACATGCATGCATACAACATGATACATCACACATGCATGCATACAACATGATACATCACACATGCAGATGCTGGCTTTTCAACTTTGCGCCTAGAACAGTCCGGATGGTTCTTTTCCTCTTTGTTCCGGAGGACACGACGTCCACAGTTATTTGAAATGTGGACTCGTCAGACCACAAAACACTTTTCCACTTTGCATCAGTGTAATCTTAGATGAACTCGGGTCCAGCGAAGCCGGCTGCGTTTCTGGGTGTTGTTGATAAATGGCTTTGGCTTTGCAAAGTAGAGTTTTAACTTGCACTTACAGATGTAGCGACCAACTGTAGTTACTGACAGTGGTTTTCTGAAGTGTTCCTGAGCCCATGTGGTAATATCCTTTACACACTGATGTCGCTTTTTGATGCAGTACCGCCTGAGGGATTGAAGATCACGGGCATTGCCGCTTACGTGCAGTGATTTCTCCAGATTCTCTGAACCTTTGATGATATTACGGACCGTAGATGGTGAAATCCCTAAATTCCTTGCAATAGCTGGTTGAGAAATGTTGTTCTTAAACTGTTGGACAATTTGCTCACGCATTTGTTCACAAAGTGGTGACCCTCGCCCCATCCTTGTTTGTGAATGACTGAGCATTTCATGGAAGCTGCTTTTATACCCAATCATGGCACCCACCTGTTCCCAATTATCCTGTTCACCTGTGGGATGTTCCAAATAAGTGTTTGATGAGCAATCCTCAACTTTCTCAGTCTTTTTTGCCACTTGTGCCAACTTTTTTGAAACATGTGCTTGGCATCAAATTCCAAATGAGCTAATATTTGCAAAAAAATAACAAAGCTTTCCAGTTCGAATGTTAAATATCTTGTCTTTGCAGTCTATTCAATTGAATATAGGTTGAAAAGGATTTGCAAATCATTGTATTCTGTTTTTATTTACCATTTACACAACGTGCCAACTTCACTGGTTTTGGGTTTTGTACATTTTTCTCTAAGATTATATTTCTCCTCTTTTGTTGAGAAGAAGTGTTGTTTATAAATAGGTTTTTAAGATGTCTGAAGGCTAATTTGTGCCAACCTTACTCACGTTTCCTCAACGATTTCGCCATTTTTTTTCCGCGTGCACTAATTGACTGAAAGAGCGCGAACTTGCCGCACGCTCGCTCGACACTGCGGCGTGATGATGTCACGTTATCGATGGGAAAATGCATGTTTAGACAATTTGATTTGCCTGAGGAGCTAGGAGACACCGAGAGTAACAAGCGGTAGAAAATTGATTGATGGATGGGCTAGAAAGGACGGATTAAAAATATTATAATTTCAACAACAACAACAAAAAAAAATATATATATATATATATATATATATATATATATATATATATATATATATATATATATATATATATATATATATATATATATATATATATATATATATATATATTTTTTTTTTTTTTTTTTTTTTTTTTTTTTTTTTGAAATTATAATATATATATATATATATATATATATATATATATATATATATATATATATATATATATATATATATATATATTTGTTAATTTTTTTTACCCGCGAGCCGGATTTTGGACGCTGGCGGGCCTTATCTTTTCCGCGGGCCGTAGTTTGGGGACCACTGCTTTAAAATGTCGTTAGAAGAAAAAAAAACTGAGATTTGTTAAGTTAACATAAAAGAAAACCAAATATGAATAGTTTCATCACACTACAGTATCAACATACTTCAGCCCACCTGTGCACCATGGGACTTTTTGAAAGTGTGAATTTTAACCAAATTGCTCTATAATAAGTATATAGTGACACAATAATGTAAAAAAGACAACATTTCTGAAAGTTTAGAATTTTCATTCAATAGTTTATAAGGCTCGCGTTATTAAAAAAAAAATGTACAGCACAATAAACATGATGGGTTTTTTTGTTGTTGTTTTTTAACATTTGTTTATTGGTTTTCAGACACATAATCGGAAGGAGTTGTCAAAAATACATCAAATGTGGCGTTTTTTCAGAGGAACCAGGTGAGAAAACACTATCTTCAAGGCTTACTGAAATGATTTTTTTTTATTTAAACGGGGATAGCAGATCCATTCTATGTGTCATACTTGATCATTTCGCGATATTGCCATATTTTTGCTGAAAGGATTTAGTAGAGAACATCGATGATAAAGTTCGCAACTTTTGATCGCTGATAAAAAAAGCCTTGCCTGTACCGGAAGTAGCGTGACGTCACAGGTTGAAGGGCTCCTCACATTTCCCCATTGTTTACAATGCAGCGCGAGCGATTCGGACCGAGAAAGCGACGATTACCCCATTAATTTGAGCGAGGATGAAAGATACGTGGATGAGGAACGTGAGAGTGAAGGACTAGAGTGCAGTTCAGGATGTATCTTTTTTCGCTCTGACCGTAACTTAGGTACAAGGGCTCATTGGATTCCACACTTTCTCCTTTTTCTATTGTGGATCACGGATTTGTATTTTAAACCACCTCGGATACTATATCCTCTTGAAAATGGGAGTCGAGAACGCGAAATGGACATTCACAGTGACTTTTATCTCCACGACAATACATCGGCGAAGCTCTTTAGCTACGAAGCTAACGTGATAGCATCGTGCTCAAATGCAGATAGAAACAAAACAAATAAACGCCTGATTGGAAGGATAGACAGAAAATCAACAATACTATTAAACATGGGGAAGCTTAACAATGCTGTTGCTAACGACGCCATTGAAGCTAACTTAGCAACAGGACCTCACTGAGCTATGATAAAAACATTAGCGCTCCACCTACGCCAGCCAGCCCTCATCTGCTCATCAACACCCGTGCTCACCTGCGTTCCAGCGATCGACGGAAGGACGAAGGACTTCACCCGATCATCCATGCGGTTGGCGGCTAGCGTCGGATAGCGCGTCTGCTATCCAAGTCAAAGTCCTCCTGGTTGTGTTGCTGCAGCCAGCCGCTAATACACCGATCCCACCTACAACTTTCTTCTTTGCAGTCTTCATTGTTCATTAAACAAATTGCAAAAGATTCACCAACACAGATGTCCAGAATACTGTGGAATTTTGAGATGAAAACAGAGCTTTTTTGTATTGGATTCAATGGTGTCCGAATACTTCCGTTTAACTAATGACGTCACGCGCATACGTCATCATACATAGACGTTTTCAACCGGAAGTTTCCCGGGAAATTTAAAATTGCACTTTATAAGTTAACCCGGCCGTATTGGCATGTGTTGCAATGTTAAGATTTCATCATTGATATATAAACTATCAGACTGCGTGGTCGGTAGTAGTGGGTTTCAGTAGGCCTTTAAGGAGGGCCACCACCGCAATGACTTTGACTCTATACAACTAAAATATTCTAATGAAAAAACACAAATGAATCAAATCTTTTAATGTGACGCAATATAATTAGTCAAATGTATAGATATTTCATAAATATGTAGTTAAGAATGAATTAAATTGACAAAAGCTAATAAATACTGGATAAACAAGGAGTTACAAACAATGAAATTATAAGATGAATACGTTTTTTTTTTAATTGCAACATTAAAGGCTATACAAATTGTTTATTGTTTATTGAGGAGGCAGGTTGGGGAGGAGACCCTGCCCCAAGTGGAGGAGTTCAAGTACCTCGGAGTCTTGTTCACGAGTGAGGGAAGAGTGGATCGTGAGATCGACAGGCGGATCGGTGCGGCGTCTTCAGTAATGCGGACGCTGTATCGATCCGTTGTGGTGAAGAAGGAGCTGAGCCGGAAGGTAAAGCTCTCAATTTACCGGTCGATCTACATTCCCATCCTCCCCTATAGTCATGAGCTTTGGATTATGACCGGAAATGAAATGAGTTTCCTCCGCCGGGTGGCGGGGCTCTCCCTTAGAGATAGGGTGAGAAGCTCTGTCATCCGGGGGGAGCTCAAAGTAAAGCCGCTGTAAATCTCCACATCGAGAGGAGCCAGATGAGGTGGTTCGGGCATCTGGTCAGGATGCCACCTGAACGCCTCCTTAGGGAGGTTTTTAGGGCACGTCCGACCGGTAGGAGGCCACTGGGAAGACCCAGGACACGTTGGGAAGACTCTGGATCCCCGGGAAGAGCTGGACGAAGTGGCTGGGGAGAGGGAAGTCTGGGCTTCCCTACTTAGGCTGCTGCCCCCGTGAACCGACCTCGGATAAGCAGAAGAAGATGGATGGATGGATTTATTGAAGATCCCCATAAGCCGACGCACAAATGCCAGGCTGGTCTTCCCGGGGTCCTTTTCAAAAAGTTCAAAGTAAAATAATAATACACAGGATCCAGTTACAAAACATACACAAATCCAATTACCGTATTTTTCGGACTATAAGTCGCAGTTTTTTTCATAGTTTGGCCGGGGGTGCGACTTATACTCAGGAGCGACTTATGTGTGAAATTATTAACACATTACCGTAAAATATCAAATTATATTATTTAGCTCATTTACGTAAGAGACTAGACGTATAAGATTTCATGGGATTTAGCGATTAGTTGTGACAGATTGTTTGGTAAACGTATAGCATGTTCTATATGTTATAGTTATTTGAATGACTCTTACCATAATATGTTACGTTAACATACCAGGCACGTTCTCAGTTGGTTATTTATGCCTCATATAACGTACACTTATTCAGCATGTTGTTCACTATTCTTTATTTATTTTAAATTGCCTTTCAAATGTCTATTCTTGGTGTTGGGTTTTATCAAATACATTTCCCCCAAAAATGCGACTTATATGTTTTTTTTCCTTCTTTATTATGCTTTTTCGGCCGGTGCGACTTATACTCCGGAGTGACTTATAGTCCGAAAAATACGGTACAAATAAAAGAAAAAAGAAAAAGACAATTCTCAAAATAATAAAATAAAATAACAGTACACAGATCCAGTTACACAACATACGCAGATCCAGTGACAATAAAAGAAAGAAAAAAGGTAAAGAAAAAGAAAATTCTCAAATTAATAAAATAAAATAACTACACAGATCCAGTTACAATAAAAGAAAGGAAAAAGGGAAAGACAAAACAAAAAAAGTTCTCAAACTGACAGTGACGTGCGGTGAGGTTCATGACTGGTGAGGCACTGACTTCATCACAGTCAGATTTACAAACATATGAACCCTAAAGAGTATCTTATTCACCATTTGATTGGCAGCAGTTAACGGGTTGTGTTTAAAAGCTCATACCAGCATTCTTCCCTGCTTGGCACTCAGCATCCAGGGTTGGAATTGGGGGTTAAATCACCAAAAATTATTCCCGGGCGCGGCGCCGCTGCTACCCACTGCTCCCTTCACCTCCCAGGGGGTGAGCAAGGGGATGGGTCAAATGCAGAGGACAAATTTCACCACACCTAGTGTGTGTGTGTGTGACAATCATTGGTACTTTAACTTAACTTTAACTTTACACATACAAACTGTAGCAAACAAAAAAGCACATTTAATTAAAAAAAAAACGTTATTATGGTCTTACCTTTACTTATAAATGAAGTCCATGCGCAGCTCCTTTTGAACAAAAGCATCGATAACTTGTTTATAGAAGTCTTCCTTATCTTTCTTCAGTTTTAAAAGTCTCTCTGTCTCGATGGAGATCTTCCTTTAAGTATTACCTTCTGCTTCGATTGAAAGTCCAGTTTAGAAAACTGTTTTATTTTAGATATGTAATCCTCCATGTTAAAAGTTCAGGCAAGAGAAAAAAATAAACGATCGCTGCTAACTGTTGCTGCTTGTTGTCACTTCTTCTGCAGCCGAGTAGTCGCAAGAATGATCTCTGGGATCACTACAGCCCTCTACACCAGGAGGCGGGATTACTGCGAGCCTCACATAGTGCGTCTTTTGCAGCCGTTTTATGATTGCTCAGCACAAGAAATACGTTACACACATACAGTTGTTGACAAAATACACTGTACATTATATACCTCAGCTAACTAAACTATGGAAATGTATAATATAATTCATATAGCAATACAGTCTGACTGCACAGCAGGCCAGCAGTTAGCCGAGTCATTGCGCAATCCATGGTGAGGCTCAACTGGCTGGTGACTCACCGCAAGTCTCTTCTCAGTATTTCAACGGCAAATGTGAAAATTCAGCGATTTTGAATAAAAATAATGTAAAACTGATGAAGTTAAATGGAAAATAACTTTATAGTATAATCACTGGATACATATAACAATTTAATTTTTTTTTTATTTTTTTTTACATTCCCAATACAAACAGCTCTGTTTTCATTGCACAATTCCACAGTATTCTGGACATCTGTGTTGGTGAATCTTTTGCAATTTGTTTAATGGACAATGAAGACAGCAAAGAAGAAAGCTGTAGGTGGGATCGGTGTATTGGCGGCGGGCTACAGCAACACAACCAGGAGGACTTTGACTTGGATAGCAGACGCGCTACCGTGAGTACGCAGCTTTCTTCCAAACATTTGATCGCTTGCCCGTCCATGCGTGCCGCTATGTGCATGTCACGTACGTAACTTTGGGGAAATATATGTGCTGTATGAACTTTGCGGAAGTGAACGGTACTTTGGGCTGTGGGATTGAGTGTGTTGTGCGGGTGTTTGAGTTGTATTGGCGGGTTGTATGGACGGGAGGGGGGAGGTGTTTGTTATGCGGGATTAATTTGTGGCATATTAAATATAAGCCTGGTTGTGTTGTGGCTAATAGAGTATATATATGTCTTGTGTTTATTTATTGTTTTAGTCATTCCCAGCGGAATATCAGGTCCCACCCGCCTCTCACAGCATCTTCCCTATCTGAATCGCTTCCACTGCCCTCTAGTCCTTCACTCTCACTTTCCTCATCCACAAATCTTTCATCCTCGCTCAAATTAATGGGGTAATCGTCACTTTCTCGGTCCGAATCGCTCACGATGCTGGCGTCTATGATTGAAAACAATGTGCAGATGTGAGGAGCTCCACAACCTGTGACGTCACGCTACTTCCGGTACAGGCAAGGCTTTTTTTATGAGCGACCAAAAGTTGCGAACTTTATCGTCAATGTTCTCTACTAAATCCTTTCAGCAAAAATATGGCAATATCGCGAAATGATCAAGTATGACACATAGAATGGATCTGCTATCCCCGTTTAAATAAGAAAATCTCATTTCAGTAGGCCTTTAAGTCTAAAAAGTGACTTTACATGTTTCTTAAATGCTTTTTTACTGGGAATAGTCCTAATATTTAAATGAAGAGTATTCCATAATGAAATGCCTCTATATACAACAGTGCTTTTCATTGAATTAGTTCTCAAATACAAAGTGATTGATTATTAAAGGCCATTTCTTCTTTAATCAATGTGTTTATTATTATGTATTCATCTTTTCTTTTTTCTTTTTTTATCCTTTTCAGCCAATTGGGCGAATAATAATGTCGACGTTACATCAAATCCTGCCCCAAACGTATCGCTTTGAAAAAAAAGGGGCCTTTGTTCCTGGAGGGCGTGGCCTTCAACGAAAGGGTGGGGGCGGGTACTTCCTGACGTCATCAGTCGGCCCCCTGACCGCTGACTGTCAACAAAATAAAAGCGAGGGTTTTTTTTTTAAACTTCCGCGTCCGACCGGTTCCACGGCCACGACCAGGCGGGCGACGCGGCAACGCGTTGCGAGAGGACGGAGAAGAGTCGTCGTCGGCGGCCGCGAGGGTGTAATGGTGACCCGGACTCGTTCACGTGGCGCAGGGGGGCTCCTTTTCCCCGGTCCCCCCCCCCAACCCCCCTCCTTGTTGACGAGTGAGCTCCGAGTTTAGCCGACCTGCTAGCCGCCAACTTGGGAGAGAAAGTGGAGGAGAGGCTGCTGAAACGCCGGCCTATGCGACGGAGATCAGGTACCCACGGAGCGCCTTTTTTTTTTTTTTTTTTACTCCCACATCAAACACAAAGCCCGCCCGCTTTTCCATTAAAGAGCCATATTTACATCTTGGGCTAAAGGCGCATCTCCTTGCTAGCCCTCCTTGCCTTTTCTCCCCCACACAATGTGCTTGTTTTCGGATACGTTCCAGTCGGCTCGTCGCTAATAGAACCGTCGTCTGCATGCTACTGCGATGCTTTTATTTGCACTCGCACCACCTGCAGTGCCATCACATTTGTATTTTTTTTATTGCAAGCGTGCTGTGGTGTTGCTATGCGTCTTTGCAGCGAGGACATTATTCATGTTCCACCCTGACAGCAGCCGGATAGACCCGTGGAACCAGGTCAGATTCGGATCGCCTACCCGGGGCTGCAAGCGGGGGGCGTCCGTGTCGCTGCCTCCCACACCGGCGCTTGCCAGGTGAAGAATGGCCATGAATTATTCACCCACATGCAGCTATGAGACAATAAGGCCCCGTTTACACTAAGCCGGATAAGGTTATCCAGGGTAAATCCCACCTAACCTTATCTGTGTCCACACACACACAACAATGCCACCGTTTAAGACAAGCCTGGGCAATTATTTTGACTCGGGGGGCCACATTAAGAGAAAAAAATGTGTCTGGGGGCCGGTATATCTATTTTTAGGGACACTAATACAAAACCTCACAATAATGTCTGATTGAATGCTAAAAATGTTATGACAGACCGCCTTAAAGGCCTACTGAAATGAGATTTTCTTATTTAAACGGGGATAGCAGGTCCAATTTATGTGTCATACTTGATCATTTCGCGATATTGCCATATTTTTGCTGAAAGGATTTAGTAGAGAACATCGACGATAAAGTTTGCAACTTTTGGTCGCTGATAAAAAAAAAAGCCTTGCCTGTACCGGAAGTAGCGTGACGTCACAGGTTGTGGAGCTCCTCACATCTGCACATTGTTTACAATCATGGCCACCAGCAGCGAGAGCGATTCGGACCGAGAAAGCGACGATTTCCCCATTAATTTGAGCGAGGATGAAAGAATCGTGGATGAGGAAAGTGAGAGTGAAGGACTAGAGGGCAGTGGAAGCGATTCAGATAGGGAAGATGCTGTGAGAGGCGGGTGGGACCTGATATTCAGCTGGGAATGACTACAACAGTAAATAAAAACAAGACATATGTATACTCTATTAGCCACAACACAACCAGGCTTATATTTAATATGCCACAAATTAATCCCGCATAACAAACACCTCCCCCCTCCCGTCCATATAGCCCACCAATACAACTCAAACACCCGCACAACACACTCAATCCCACAGCCCAAAGTACCGTTCACCTCCCCAAAGTTCATACAGCACATATATTTCCCCAAAGTTACGTACGTGACATGCACATAGCGGCACGCACGTACGGGCAAGCGATCAAATGTTTGGAAGCCACAGCTGCGTACGTACTCACGGTACCGCGTCTGCATATCCAACTCAAAGTCCTCCTAGTAAGAGTCTCTGTTGTCCCAGTTCTCCACAGGCCAATGGTAAAGCTTGACTGTCATCTTTCGGGAATGTAAACAATGAAACATCGGCTACGTGTTTGTGTTGCTGCAGCCGGCCGCTAATACACCGCTTCCCACCTACAGCTTTCTTCTTTGCTGTCTCCATTGTTCATTGAACAAATTGCAAAAGATTCACCAACACAGACGTCCAGAATGCTGTGGAATTTTGCGATGAAAACAGACGACTTAATAGCTGGCCACAATGCTGTCCCAAAATGTCCGCTACAATCCGTGACGTCACGCGCAAACGTCATCATACCGAGACGTTTTCAGCAGGATATTTCATGGGAAATTTAAAATTGCACTTTACTGATCTAACCCGGCCGTATTGGCATGTGTTGCAATGTTAAGATTTCATGATTGATATATAAATCAGACTGCGTGTAGTGGGTTTCAGTAGGCCTTTAAAAAACGTAATGGAATTGTACATTTTTCTATGAACGATAAAACACTGAATATTGACAAAATATGAACGTCACACCCCCTTTCGATCGACATATTTTACAATCAAGTGAAATGCAACAAAAATGCAACAAACAGTGAAATATGAACGCGAAGGGTACAGAATAAACCCACCTTCAATCTGATGTATCTGATATATCACTAAGCTTTAGAACTTTGTTGTGAAAAACGCTTCCCGCCCACACTGCTTGGTGCCTAGTCTGAGCTACTGTGACGTATATGACCATAGTAACTAATTAGATGACCATAGTAACTAATTGGATTACCATAGCAACTGGTATATCATCCAAAAGTGCAGATTCCAACCATTGGAATATTTTGTATAGTTCAAGACTTACGGTCATTAGAAAACATGACTGCACATCATAACGGCAGCTACACTTTCCATCTTAAAGATCTAAAAAAAATATTTGGGAATGTCCGGCGGGCCAGATTGAAAAGCTTAACGGGCCGCATGTGGCCCCCGGGCCTTAATTTGCCCAGGTCTGGTTTAAGACCTAATACGCATGCGCACATCATAGTTGCTTTGCATGCAAGTTCTTAAATGTAACTTATCTGAACAGTATTCAGTGTTGTGGTATTTCAATGAACTGGAATCCAGTGTGCTGTGCGGCATTAATCAAATCTTTAATGGACACGTAAACAATGTGATAAAGAATATTTTACGACAATCAATCTCGGGATCTGGGCAGGACACTCCTCACTCTTTTGCCTTCATCTTCATTGTCCATTCCTTTTTGGTGACTTTATATACTCTGGACCTAGACGTTGAGTCCGCGACATACATGGCGGACAATAACTGATACAGTCTGCTTTGACAGTCCAAAAGCATTCGCCGTTTTCCGTAGTCTTCCCTTGACGGCCAGGTAATACAAAGCACGCGCCACCTTTTTTTTTATCACATCCACGGGAGCCCGCATTCTCGATGTCTCTCTTTCGACAAATGGACAAAGTTTTTCGGTAAGTAGAATCACAGCTGACCTGGACATTGGAAAGTTCTCTTGCCGTCTGAGAAGTGTTGTATTCCAAATAGCTGCGATCGCTTTCTCTTAAGGTATTCATGTGTGATTTCCACAAGTGTCTGTACAGACGGAAGAATGAGAAACACGGGCATGTCTGGATGACTCGCCTCTGTCTTTCCAGTGGTTAGCTGCGGTTGTTATGAAGCTGGCTGTGGCGCGTTCTTTCTGACTTCACTTCCTCTCCGAACTCCGTTTGTAAACGATCAATGAGTCGATACCCGGAGATTCAAGAAATACACGGCGCACTTACCCGTGTAAAAAATTATCCAAGGAGGGTTACCTTAAACGATGGTTTCGAGTGGCTGAAACGGGGCTTAGGCTAAATAATTATTAGTTTAAGGGGTTATCCGACTTAGGAGTCGTGCTACTTTGTGGGGGCACATGGTAGTGGTGCATGTAACCCTGAAGATGTAGCCTACATTGTGGGAGTCTTGTGTTTGTTTGACAGTATGCATCCATGACGTAGATGCATTTTAGTGTAAATATAGAGCGCCATGCAGGCCACATGCCTGTAGTGTCATGTGCTGCCCAGTGCCTCAACTATTAGGCGACAGGACAAAGACAAATCCATGAATGAATCAGCATTTAAGGGGGTTGTCTGCAGTAGGGTATAGTGGTACTAATAAAGTACCACTGTACTAGTGAATTAAAAATACTATACTGTAAGGTTGTCCCGATACCTATATTTTGGTACCGGTACCAAAATATAGGTATTTCGATTCCTTTTGATACTTTTCTAAATAAAGGGCACCACAAACAATGGCATTATTGGCTTTATTTTAACAAAAAATCTTGGGGTATATTAAACATATGTTTATTATTGCAATCTTGTTTTTAAATAAATTAGTGAACATACTAGACAAGTTGTCTTTTAGTAGTAAGTAAACAAACAAAGGTCTTTTAATTAGTCTGCTGACATATGTAGTAACATATTGTGTCATTTATCATTCTATTATTTTGTAAACATTATGAAGGACAAACTGTAAAAATTGATGATTAATCTACTTGTTCATTTACTGTTAATATCTGCTTATTTTCCGTTTCAACGTGTTCTATCTACACTTCTGTTAAAATGTAATAAGCACGTATTCTTTTGTTGTTTGATACTTTACATTAGTTTTAGATGATACCACAAATGTAGGTATCGATCCGATACCAAGTAGTTACAAGATCATACATTGGTCATATTCAAAGCCCTCATGTGTCCAGGGACATATTTCTTGAGTTTATGAATATAATATGATTTTTTTAAAAAGGAAAGAAATATCGAAGTAATATCAACTAGATACGCTATTGTACTTGGTATCATTACAGTGGATGTCAGGTGTAGATCCACCCATGGCATTTGTTTTCATTCAGGAGCACTCGCTTTTGTTAGTTGTGACGCCGGTGAGCTATTGTATCTACCTACGGTGTGTAGTGAAGCATGTTTAGCTATTCCTTCCCCTGCAGGGATGATACTTGTAAGAAACGTACTTTATTTGTCGCCATGGAGGTCAGGATTAGTGATTTAGAAGTAGCTAAAACACTGCTGACTGCGGATGGATGTTTGCTGCTAGCTAAGCTAGCTAACCATGTTTTAAAGAACCTCTTCCTGAGGGCGTTTCAGTGTTATAACTTCACCTTTATCTTTAGTTTTTTAGGGCAAAATGCGTCCATTCTCCCTTTTCTGTCTACACACTGTGTCTGCTTGTAAGTACTCCGTGTGTGTGCGCTGCCGAACATGCTCCTCTGTTCGTAAAACCAGCTATGTCACGACGTGATGACGCGCCATCTTACCTGGGAACCGGTACTTTTCAAACAGAGTATAGAACCGTTTTTGATTCATTAGTACCGTGATACTGTAGTAATACTGGTATACCGTACAACCCTAATATACTGCTTTAAAAAAATACTGGTACTTTTTATCCCCCCGCGCCGTCATGACATTGCTTGTTAAAGGGAAACTTCGGTTTTTTTCAACCTGGGCCCTGTTTTCATAATTTTTTCTGTATATGTGAGTGCTGGATAAAACATTTTTTGAGGTCGCGCCAGTATTGAGCAGGGCAGGCAGCCTCCAGCCCAGCTAACGCTCGTACACAGGGTAACTGGCTCTCGTCAAAATTCGGCCTATAAACATGCATTTTTTTCACACTGACAGGCTCAGATAGTTACAATGAGTGTCCGACAACATACTAGAAAGGAGAAATTAACGTATGTCTCTACCTTTAGCTGGAGATCGCTGTTTGTTGTGAGCTGTGTCCAAATCTCACCACGCTACAAATCTCGTTCCGAAATCTCGCGATAACTCGCGACAAAACACCGGTGGAAAAACAGTTACCTAACCCTAACCCTTTTCTATAAAACTAAACTAACAGTCTTCGGTAACTTAGTCCAATACAAAATCACTTCGGTCGTCTCTCTTCACCTCAGTCAGGTAACTGTTTTTCCACCGGTGTTTTGTCGCGAGTTATCGTGAGATTTCGGAACGAGATTTGTAGCGTGGTGAGATTTGGACACAGCTCACAACAAACAGCGATCTCCAGCTAAAGGTAGAGACATACGTTAATTTCTCCTTTCTAGTATGTTGTCGGACACTCATTGTAACTATCTGAGCCTGTCAGTGTGAAAAAAATGCATGTTTATAGGCCGAATTTTGACGAGAGCCAGTTGCCCTGTGTACGAGCGTTAGCTGGGCTGGAGGCTGCCTGCCCTGCTCAATACTGGCGCGACCTCAAAAAATGTTTTATCCAGCACTCACATATACAGAAAAAATTATGAAAACAGGGCCCAGGTTGAAAAAAACCGAAGTTTCCCTTTAAATGAGCAGAGACGCATGTTGGGCAACGCGCGTAGTACTTAAAGTAGAAACAGTGTGGGGATAGAAAGGGGAAAATTGATGTATTCTTACTTAAAAACTAACAATAAAGTCATTAATAGGCCTGGGCCGATATTTGATAAGTCAATTAACTGACGATAAATGAAGATTAAGTCGATTTCAAAAGCTGTGCGTGTTTGTGTAATAGCGGAATGAAAAGAAGAGGGTGAATCATGGTGTCTTTCATTAAGTGTCTTTGACTCTTTGTGCGGCGAAGCAATGCCGCTGGCCCGCTACCATCACAAAGTGTAGGCCTGGCTAACCCGCGTCTCCCTAGCCCGGGGGTCAGCGACCCGCGGCTCTAGAGCCTAGCGGCGTCCCGGTGGCTCCATGGAGCTTTTTCGAAAATGTATGGAAATGGAAAAAAACGGGGTGAAAATATGTTTTTTGTTGTGATACGGTTTCTGTAGGAGGACAAACATGACACAAACATTCCTAATTATTAGAAAGCCCACTGTTTAATATGTTTGTGTTTATGCTTCACTGATGAGAGTATTTGGCCAGCCCCGTTTTGTCCTACTAATTTCAGCAGCCCTTGAACTCACCGTTGTGTGGACTGTGACTCAACAGTTTGTTTAGATGTATGACGTTCTCCGACGCTGCCACGGAAAGACGTGTTTTATCCCACTCTTTCTTTGTTTCATTTTGTCCACCAAACGTTTTATGCTGTGCGTGAATGCACAAAGGTGAGCTTTGTTGATGTTATTGACTTGTTGGAGTGCTAATCAGGCATATTTGGTCAGTGCATGACTGCAAGCTAATTGATGCTAACATGCTATTTAGGCTAGCTGTATGCACATATTGTATTATTATGCCTCGTTTGTAGGTATATTTAATGTCCTTTACTTATGTCCTCTGTGTATTTAGTTTCCATTTCTCATGACACATTATCTGTATGTAATATTGGCTGCATGTCTGATAGTAGTTTGTGTGC
Source organism: Entelurus aequoreus (assembly GCF_033978785.1). Classification (NCBI taxonomy): domain Eukaryota; kingdom Metazoa; phylum Chordata; class Actinopteri; order Syngnathiformes; family Syngnathidae; genus Entelurus; species Entelurus aequoreus. The sequence continues at coordinate 28,798,053 of NC_084755.1, forward strand.
CTTGTTGTTCCAGACCACAGCAAACGTTACCCAGCTTGCAAAGATTGTAATAAATCCATTGGAAGAAGTTTCCTTTAACATGGACACACACATCTATACCTTTGGCCATTCTAAGACAGTCATTTCCAGGAGTTATCTCCCCCTGTGAGAAGTTTTACTAATGTTTTCCAATGTTCTAAAAACGTGTAGAATAAATATTATATTTCAACATTTCTGTCAACGAAGATTTGCGTCAGCCTGCGACAAATAGTCATTTTGATTGTAGGCTATTATAGCGGATATATCATGTGTTGCCTTCATTATAACATTTATATACGTAAGTCTTTTCATTTTTTGCGGCTTGTGACAGATTACTTTTTTGTATTTCTGGTCCAATATGGCTCTTTCAACATTTTGGGTTGCCGACCCCTGCGGTTCTTAGGTTCATATCGAAGGTTTTTTTTTTAACATGCATTTTTGGCGAGCAAGACAGTCTGCAAGAGCGACCACTTTTTTGCATCGGTTTCTGCGGCTGCTGGAGTTTGAACCACAAATAAACGGCAGTGATAATAGCCGCTGTAAAACTCCCGACGGTTAGTGTTACAGTATTAAATTAAAATGCTCGAAAACTAGGGATGTCCGATAATATCGGACTGCCGATATTATCGGCCGATAAATGCTTTAAAATGTAATATCGGAAATTATCGGTATCTGTTTCAAAATGATCGGTATCTGTTTCAAAAAGTAAAATGTATGACTTTTTAAAACGCCGCTGTGTACACGGACGTAGGGAGAAGTACAGAGCGCCAATAAACCTTAAAGGCACTGCCTTTGCGTGCCGGCCCAGTCACATAATATCTATGGCTTTTCACACACACACAAGTGAATGCAATGCATACTTGATCAACAGCCATACAGGTCACACTGAGGGTGACCGTATAAACAACTTTAACACTGTTACAAATATGCGCCACACTGTGAACCCACACCAAACAAGATTGACAAACACATTTTGGGAGAACATCCGCACCGTAACACAACATAAACACAACAGAACAAATACCCAGAACCCCTTGCAGCACTAACTTTTACGGGACGCTACAATATACACCCCCCGCCTCACCTCAACATACTCATGCTCTCTCAGGGAGAGCATGTCCCAAATTCCAAGCTGCTGTTTTGAGGCATGTTAAAAAAAATAATGCACTTTGTGACTTCAATAATAAATATGGCAGTGCCATGTTGGCATTTTTTTCCATAACTTGAGTTGATTTATTTTGGAAAACTTTGTTACATTGTTTAATGCATCCAGCGGGGCATCACAAAAAAATTAGGCATAATGTGTTAATTCCATGACTGTATATATCGGTATCGGTTGATATCAGAATCGGTAATTAAGAGTTGGACAATATCGGAATATCGGATATCGGCAAAAAAGCCATTATCGGACATCTCTATCAAAAACCCATCATTCAGAACTGCACTTTGATGCGGACAAACTGGCGCTACCTTGCTAGCTGGCTTTAATGTTAACATGTAAACAACACATATTAACGTCATTCCCCAGTCTAAACTTGGGGAAACACATTGCTGTCTAAACAACAGAGCGACGGTTAAAACAGACGGACACCGACTCCGTGCAACAGGAAGTGTGAACTCACGGGACGTCACATAAACCAGAAGTGAAACAAATGATCACTCTTTACAATGTAAATTGGAAGAAGATGAACATATTTAAACACACAGATAAAAATAATATGGCTCTTTAGAAGCGAGGACAATATTTGATGTTTCCTCTGCCGAGAAGGTATATTGTGTCTATTTATTTTAGTTATTAAAAAAACAAAAAAACTTGGTTTAAATATTTTAGTCTGTGTATAAGTACTTTTTGAGCATATTCAACAATAACATGATAAAAATGATAACCGTGATCATTTTGATCGCATTAACTTTATTTTATCCATTTTGTTTTCTGTTTAGTTGTGTATATTTGAGGGTGCCCCACCTCCTCAACAGAGACAGAATCTATTTTATTGATTGTGGTTGTTATTTTTATTCAAGTGCAAAATCTTGCTTACAGAGTATATTTTATTTGTATTATGTGTTTGTTTTATTTTACTTTGTATTTAAAAGTGTACATTCAATTATAATGTTAAAATTAGAGATGTCCGATAATGGCTTTTTTGCCGATATTCCGATATTGTCCATCTCTTAATTACAGACTCCGATATCTACCGATACATACAGTCGTGGAGTTAACACATTATTATGCCTAATTTTGTTGTGATGCCATGAATTACCATGAATTGATTAACGTGGACCCCGACTTAAACAAGTTGAAAAACTTATTCGGGTGTTACCATTTAGTGGTCAATTGTACAGAATATGTACTGTACTGTGCAATCTACTAATACAAGTTTCAGTCAATCAATCAAAAACAAGGTTTTCCAAAATAAGAGAACAACTTCAACTCCAATTATGGAAAAAAGTGCCAACAAGGGCACTGCCATATTTATTATTGAAGTCACAAAGTGCATTATTTTTTTTAACATGCCTCAAAACAGCAGCTTGGAATTTGGGACATGCTCTCCCTGAGATAATCCTAATACCCACTACAACTATGGGAAATACTATACTTTGACTTTCACAATGTGCATTATTTTTTTTATTTTTTTAAACATGCCTCGAAACAACAGCTACGACAACAATGAATTCACACAGCTTCAGTCCAGAGTATACTAGAGCAGTGGTTCTCAAATGGGGGTACGCGTACCCCTGGGGGTACTTGAAGGTATGCCAAGGAGTACGTGAGATTTTTTAAAAATGTCTGTCAAAAAGAACTGTGAAAAGAAATGCAACAATGCAATATTCAGTGTTGACAGATAGATTTTTTGTGGACATGTTCCATAAATATTTGTGAAGAAATGTTTAGAATTAAGTTCATGAATCCAGATGGATCTCTATTACAATCCACAAAGAGGGCACTTTAAATGATGATTACTTCTATGTGTAGAAATCTTTATTTATAATTGAATCACTTGTTTATTTTTCAACAAGTTTTTAGTTATTTTTATGTCTTTTTTTCCAAATAGTTCAAGAAAGACCACAACAAATGAGCAATATTTTGCACTGTTGTAAAATTTAATAAATCAGAAACTGATGATATAGTGCTGTATTTTACTTCTGTGTCTCTTTTTTTCAACCAAAAATGCTTTGCTCTGATTAGGGGGTACTTGAATTCAAAAAATGTTCACAGGGGGTACATCACTGAAAAAAGGTTGAAAACCACTGTACTAGAGCATACTTGCCAACCTTGAGACCTACGAATTCGGGAGATGGGGGCGGGGGGTTTGGTGGTAGCGGGGGGTGTATATTGTAGCGTCCCGGAAGAGTTAGTGCTGCAAGGGGTTCTGGGTATTTGTTCTGTTGTGTTTATGTTGTGTTACGGTGCAGAAGTTCTCCCAAAATCTGTTTGTCATTCTTGTTTGGTGTGGGTTCACAGTGTGGCGCATATTTGTAACAGTGTTAAAGTTGTTTATACGTCCACCCTCAGTGTGACCTGTATGCCTGTTGATCAAGTATGCTTGCATTCACTTATGTGTGTGTAAAAGCCGCATATATTATGTGACTGGGCCGGCACGCTGTTTGTATGGAGGAAAAGCGGACGTGACGACAGGTTGTAGAGGACGCTAAAGGCAGTGCCTTTAAGGCACGCCCCCAATAATGTTGTCCGGGTGGAAATCGGGAGAATGGTTGCCCCGGGAAATCTTCGGGAGGGGCACTGAAATTCGGGTGTCTCCCGGGAATATCGGGAGGTAATACCGATACCGATAATTTCCGATATTACATTTTAAAGCATTTATCGGCCGATATTATCGGACATCTCTAGTTGAAATATACGAAAAACACAGGTTGGTTGCATTTGAAAGGGTATACTTGCATTATTATTATGTGTTTTCCTTACATCAGTGGTTGATTCGTACTCAAAAAAATAACGGCAATAATATCGTTTATCGGCAATAGTTGGTACGTCAATATATCGTCGAGCAGAATTTGTTATCGGCCCAGGTCTAGCTTTAAACACTGAAGCGCCGCTCTGTAAGAGGTGCTTAGCTCTTGCTCTTGTTAGCCGTTAGCTAGTGACTAACGTCCATCCGCAGTCGGCAGTGCTTTAGCTACTTCTTAATCACTAATCCTCGCCTCCATGGCGACAAAAAAAGTTAAGTATCATCCCTGCAGGACGGAGAATAGCTAAACATGCTTCACTATACACCGTAGGAGGATACAATAGCTCACCGCTAACAGCAAGCTAGAGCACCTGAATGTAAACAAATGCCGCGGGTGGGTCTACACAGACGTCGACTATAACGATACCACAATGATTAGGTGGATATTTTTTATTATCACAAAATCTTTTGTCTTTACTATTGTTTATAAAGTCAGGAAACACGTCTTTGGACACAGGATAACTTTAAATATGACCAATGTATGATCCTGTTACTACTTGGTATTGGATTGATTTGTAGTACCACCCAAAACTAATGTAAAGTATCAAACAACAGAAGAGTATGTGGTTGTTTATATTTTAACAGAAGTGTAGATAGAACATGTTTAAACAGAAAGTAAGCAGATATTAACCGTTTTTTTAATGGTAAAATTCTGTCAACTGAGCTGTTTTTTACCGTAAAATCTACAATTGTTATTTTTCCGGTGTATTACTGTAAATAATAAATCGGCACGTTTTACGCAATTTTAAAAAAGTTACGGTTTTTCCATTTACACTAATATGTTGTATAAAAAAAATCACTGTCATTGTCTTAATAAAATTCTCGCGACTAAGCTTTTATTTTTTTGCCGTAAAAAAACAGTTGTACTGTTTTTCCACTTACCATAATAAAAAAAACGCTGTATATTTTCCAGTAAAATTCTGGTGACAAAGTTGACAGTTTTTTACTACAAAATGAACATGTTTTTTTACAGTGTACGTAAAAAAATATATATATATATATATATAAAATAATAAAAAGCATAGGCAAATTCATATATTATTTGCTGTAACAAACGACCCTCTTTGGGCAGCCATAACTGTGATGTGGCCCTCAATGAAAACGTGTTTGACACATTTCAGCTTACCATCTTTGTTTACTTGGAGAAGCCTTATTATGCAAAACCAACTTTTTTTTACCTATTGTAAACTGTTTTTGTGTATTTGGTCACTGTCGCGGGAATTTGAAATCAAACCGTGAAAGCAATGCGCAGATATTTATAAAATATAATAATATCCTGTGATGGAGGTTTTTAATTTTTTTTTTAGAGCGGTTTATAGGCGGAATTGATCAAATCCCCATTAGCTGCATTGTTAGCTGCCTCTTACTAGCATTTATTTACGAGTTAGAATGTATGAAAAAAGTAAGGCATTTGTGTTTGTCTCCCAATAGCAGTGGCACATTTTTAAAAAGTGCAATTCTCTTTTAACTTTGGAGTTCTACATTTTCAACAGTTTACCTTTTCACCATGATAGTAGCACACTACTTATTTATATTACAATATTGTATCTGTCATAGGGCTGGGCGATATGGCCTTTTTTTAATATCTCGATATTTTTAGGCCATATCGCGATACACGATATATATCTCGATATTTTGCCTTAGCCTTGAATGAACACTTGATGCATATAATCAAAGCAGTATGATGATTCTATGTGTCTACATTAAAACATTCTTCTTCATACTGCATTAATATATGCTCATTTTAAACTTTCAGGCAGAGAAGGAAATCACAACTAAGTCAAACGAAAACTGTATTTATTAAACAGTTATTAAGCAGTGGCACAAACATTCATGTCATTTCAAAACAGAAAGTGCAAGATTGTCAGAGACATTTTGAAACAAGCTATTAGTGCACTTTTGTGCATGGTGTCACTAAGATGACTTATCAAAACAACACTAAATTAAAGTGCATTTTTTTGTACAGAACGCCACTACAATAGTTTAAAAACATGATGTCACACAAGATATTTCAATAAGTGTCAAATAAAAATGAGCTACATAATAGGAAATCAAATAGTGTATGTCCTTCACTATGTGGTAGGTTCCTGCGGACGTTATCTCCTTTTGTTGTCGACTCTTTTTTTCATACGGTGTTGTTCTGGAAATGTTTGCCTCGGCATTTTGATGGTGTGGCATCGGCCGGAGATGTTGACATGTGGAGTAAGCACTCTTCATTCTCTAGCAGGTGACTTTTCAAATGATGCTACATATAAGCAGTAATGCTACTTTTTGTAGAAACGCTTTGCCCTACACTTGACAAATTACGGTTGTCTGTTTGACATATTCCCACTTGAAGCCAAACCACCGCCAGACGATGGACCCCTTGCTGTTTTTCTTGGGAATTAATTCCTCCTTCATTTGTTACCAGATTCGCACCTTCTTTCTCTTGTATTACCACTCGCACCACACCTAACGTTACCCATGCCGCTACCTCTCTGCTCCGCGAGGGCGTATACGTATGTGACGTATGACGTGACGTATGTAGAAGGTGCGCTTGCGGTCTGTGAGAAGGAGACACAAGAAGGGGTGGGAAGAGCCTGTAGTGTAATGGCAGCATCTAAAAGCAACTGGGTGAGAACGTATACTCGAATATCACGATATACCGTAATTTCCGGACTATAAGCCGCTACTTTTTCCCCTCGTTCTGGTCCCTGCGGCTTATACAAGGGTGCGGCTTATTTACGGCCTGTTCTTCTCCGACACCGACGAAGAGGATTTCGGTGGTTTTAGTACGCAGGAGGAAAACGATGACACAATGATTAAAGACTGACTTTTCATATACCGGTAGGCTGGTTATTTTGATAACGTACAGGCGAGCACTTAGTATTACTTTGCACCGTTGTATTATTTGTACTCTGCACGAATGCTGTTCGCCATGTCAAAGATGTGAAAGTTTGATTGAATGATAGAAAGATTTATTGTTAATAAATGGGACGCTTTGCGTTCCCAAACAGTCATCTCCGTCCCGACAATCCCCTCCGTGGTAGCAGGAACCCCTATATACTACGGTAATTACACATCAAAACCCTGCGGCTTATAGTCGGGTGCGGCTTATATATGGAGCAATCTGTATTTTCCCCTAAATTTAGCTGGTGCGGCTTATAGTCAGGTGCGGCTTATAGTCCGGAAATTACGGTAGTCATTTTCTATATTGCACAGAGACAAACCCGCGATATATCGCCCAGCCCTAATCTATCAATAACCGTATATCAATGACATCTATCAATAACCGTATATTGCTGCTGACCCACACTGTCCTATTACTAGCATGACAGTCGACACTTCCTCCAAGGTGATTGACTCCTTTGCCATTTAAACCATAAACTTTCGTATGCACGTATAACACTTAAAACCTTTCGTTTATCAGCAAGTGGAATTAAATTATGGAATGGATTGAGCAAAGAAGTCAAAATATGATTTATTTAACACATAAACATAAGGTTTACTAGCTGATAAGTACTAAAGAAATACACGGCATAAAAAGAGACTCATAAATTACTGACAAAAAAAAGGTACATAGTTATCAGAATCAGAAATACTTTATTAATCCCCGAGGGGAAATTAAGATTTTCAGCACAATCCCATTCAAGAGCAGACAAACATTACAGGGAGACAGAACAGGATCGCTGACGGGTCTGCCAAATTCCGGCGCCCCTTACAATAAAGGTGAGAAACAGGTAAACGCTGGGGCAGGGAGTGAAAAAAAAAAATTCAGTCTAAGCCTGGGCCAAGGAAAAAAACCTCATAGCCATAGCACACATAAACATGTGTGTAAGAGGGAAACAGCAAAGGACATTAAAGACATTAAAAGAGCATAGCTGATGCAACCAGCCATTTCTACATACAGCTAAAAAAATATATATATATATATATATATATATATATATATATATATATATATATATATATATATATATATATATATATTATTTATATATATATATATATATATATATATATATATATATATATATATATATATATATATATATATATATATATATATATATATATATATATATATATATATATATATATATATATATATATATATATATATATATATATATATATATATATATATATATATATATATATATATATATATATATATATATATATATATATATATACACACACACACACACACACTGTGGTGGCCTCTGCGGTGTTCCACAACATCGTCTGCTGGGGTGGGGGGAGAATGGCCAGAGACAGGAGCAGACCCAACAAAGCAACCCAAGAGAGCCGACTCTACCCTCGCCCGCCTACCAACTCTCGGCCAGTGTTCAGTCTGCATGGACGAGCAAGGACGCGTCTAAAAAATGATGTTGTGCTAAAATAAATAAAAGTAAATAATAATGAATACGTTTCTTAACTGCCCTGCGATGAGGTGGCGACTTGTCCGCCTTCCGCCCGAATGCAGCTGAGATAGGCTCCAGCAACCCCAAAAGGGACATCCAATAGATGGATGGATGGATGTTTCTTAACTAAACCGTCCAAAAAATTAAAGTGCAAATGATAATACAGCTTCACCACAATTTTAGTGCTCAAGAAACTTCTCTATGGCTTTAGCTCCAGACTTCTTCCGCTATAAGGTGTGTGTGTGTGCGGGGGGGGGGGGGGGGGGGGGCGTCGGGGTTTGGCGGTAGCGGGAGTGTATATTGTAGCGTCCCGGAAGAGTTAGTGCTGGAAAGGGTTCTGGGTATTTGTTCTGTTGTGTTTATGTTGTGTTACTGTGCGGATGTTCTCCCAAAATGTGTTTGTCATTCTTGTTTGGTGTGGATTCACAGTGTGGCGCATATTTGTAACAATGTTAAAGTTGCTCATACGGCCACTCAGTGTAAACTGTATCGCTGTTGATGAAGTATGCTTTGCATTTACGTGTGTGTGTGCGTACAGAAGCCGCTCATATCTTGTGACTGGGCGGGCACGTTGTTAGAAGGGATGAAAAGCGGACGTGACGTCAGCTCATAGAGGACGTTAAAAGCAGTGCCTGTAAGGCACGCCCAGGACTGTGGAATACGAGATATAATGACTGATGAACACCTTCGTTCGATAATGAGGGATGCCTCAGCTCAAAGACTGAGCCCCGACATTAATGAACTAGCATCCAAGAAAAGATGGCAGGTATCTGGCTTGGGCACATCAGATTAGATCAGTGTGTTGCAAACTGAGCAGTTTAAAGTCCTGAATGGTTGTTTTATTCATTATTTTATTTTCAACTTTTTTAGCCTGTGGAAAAAGTTAGTGTTGATATTTACTTCAGAAGGCTGCAAATAGAAAAGAGGCATTCAATTTTTATTTAAATTGTATTTCATATGCCATTGATATTTTTTAATTATTATTATTATTTGAAACTCAATTTTGCATGTCACTATAAAGTTATATAAGCCTTGCTTGTTCAATATTTAATGCAAAACTTGTTTGGGTCCCTATCAAAAAGGTTAATTTGTTCAACCTTGGCCCGCGGCTTTGTTCAGTTTTAAATTTTGGCCCACTCTGTATTTGAGTTTGACACCCCTGCTCTAGGAGGACTATGGTTAAAAAACTGTGTTCAAGCTGCTTCTCTGTCAAACACACCATCAGCAGCTTCTCCCATGTTTTCACGGATAAATATCTGCCATTCATATATTTCTTTTGTCCTTGGCTGACGTTATCGACTCATTCTGCTACGGTATGGTGCAGACTAGCAGTGCCATTCGCTCAAACTCCTTCACCAAGTCGGCTACTCGCTCGATCGTGTTTTTTGATAATTTTTTTCTTTAATTCAATGAATATCATCCGCTTCTTCTTCGCAACACTGTCTTTCACACAAACTTTCTTCGCTCCCATGTTTTCGTCAACAATTGTATGCCGACCTCTAGCTATAACCTAATGCTAACAAGCAAGATCGGATGTTTTGGTTAAAATCTTACGGGGTTCACTGTGGCATTCGCTACACAACTAGCGGTGGGGAGGCTCGTAGCCCAAATTTTTGCTCAAAACCAGAAGCATAACGATTAGCCGAGGTACAACTGTATTAAAAAATGTCATGTTTTAGACTGCAATATTTGTTC
>NC_084755.1:28813139-28860639 GCF_033978785.1 Entelurus aequoreus
CACCAAGGCAGATCGATTAAGAGTTTGAGCAGAAATATGTCATATAGGAATTAACTATACACAATAAAACATTAACAAAATGCTGCGTCACATGAATATTTTTTGAAGTAACACCTTTGTGACATGAAAAAAAACACAAGTAATGTAAAAAAAAAACTTGTTTACTTTTTGATATTAAAATAAAACAAGGCAGTTTGGCTTATGAAGATTAAGTCTAATAAACAAGCGTTGTTCTTCTCTTTGTTCCGTGCAACAGTTTGGCCAACAAAAATAAAGAGTGACACCTCTCACATCGAATACACAATCTTCACAGCCTTCGTTCAGTTCGATGAGATGACAAAACATTTTAGCTAGTATTTATGTTGTTTGAACACAACAGTTTGCGGTTAAATAAAGGGTTTGTTTATTTTTTGGTTGCCTGCTTGTCCTGATACCAATATTTTGGTACCGGTACCAAAATGTATTTCGATACTTTCCTAAATAAAGGGTACCAAAAAAATGTTTTATTTTTGTCTTTATTTTAACAAAGAATATAACGGTATATTAAACATATGTTTCTTATTGCAATTTTGTCCTTAAATAAAATAGTTAACATACTAAAGTTAAAGTACCAATGATTGTCACACACACACTAGGTGTGGTGAAATTTGTCCTCTGCATTTGACCCATCCCCTTGTTCACCCCCTGGGAGGTGAGGGGAGCAGTGGGCAGCAGCGGTACCGCCCCCGGGAATCACTTTTGGTGATTTAACCCCCAATTCCAACCCTTGATGCCGAGTGCCAAGCAGGGAGGTAATGGGTCCCATTTTTATAGTCTTTGGTATGACTCGGCCGGGGTTTGAACTCACAACCTACCGATCTCAGGGCGGACACTCTAACCACTAGACCACTGAGTAGGTAGACAACTTGTCTTTTAGTAGTAAACAAACAAAGGCTCCAAATTAGTCTGCTGATGTATGCAGTAACATATTGTGTCATTTATGCTATTATTTTGTCACCAAAAAAAACGAAAAAAGATTTGGTGTAGCTAAAAAATATCGATGTAATCATAGTAGTATTGACTAGATACGCTCCTGTACTTGGTATCATTACAGTGAATGTTAGGTGTAGATACGCTCCTGTACTTGGTATCATGGCATTTGTTTACATTGAGGAGTGCTATATTTTGTCAGCGGTGATGCCGGTGAGCTATTGATTGATTGAAACGTTTGTTAGTAGATTGCACAGTACAGTACATATTCCGTACAATTGACCACTAAATGGTAACACCCGAATAAGTTTTTCAACTTGTTTAAGTCGGGGTCCACGTTAATCAATTCATGTTAAATTGTAATTGTATCCTCCTACGGTGTGTAGTGAGGCATGTTTAGCTATTCCTCGTCCTGCAGTGATGATACTTGTAAGAAACGTACTTCATTTGTCATCATGGAGGCGAGGATTAGTGATTTAGAAGTAGCTAAAACACTGCAGACTGCGGCAGGACGTTAGCCGCTACCTAGCTAGCCATGTCTTAAAGCACCTCTTCCTGAGGGCGTTTTTCAGTGTTATAACTTCACTTTTATCATTCGTTTTTAAGCCAAAATGCGTCCGTTCTCCCTTTTCTGTCTACACACTGTCTGCTCGTAAGTACTCCGTGTGTGTGTGCGCTGCCGAACATGCTCCTCTGCTCGTAAAACCAGAAATGTGACGACGACGCGCCGTCATGCCTGTTAAAAAAAGAGGGGGGTGAACAGGTACTTTTTAGAGGCGGTATAGTACCGAATATGATTCATTAGTATTGTAGTACTATACTAATACCGGTATACCATACAACCCTACGTTACACCTAAACATGCATAGATTTTCCTATGCTTCCTGTGCACTTCCCTGCTGCACTATTGCTTCATTTTTGTTTGTAAATACATTTTGCCTGCACTTTTCTTGCTGTCTCTGCATCTCGGGGTCCTGCAAGCACAACACCCAAATCTAAATTATGATTTTTTTTTTTGTTTCAACGCCATCACAGTATCGGCATACCAATATAATAATGTGAGCCTTTTATAGCATATCGTATCATGAGGAGTCCTGAGATTTCCCGCCCGAATTGACACCGTAATTACAAGAAAACCTGAGAGAGGTAAATTTTTCGACGTCAGATCAAACCATGTTTCACCTGTATCTAGTCCACATTGCAATTCAAATGTATCTCCACTTGTCTTGTCTGGGCATGACATCAAAGTTACCTCTCATATCAAAGTGCTGAAATTGGATCGAATGGACGCGGTTCACTTATGGTGCGCCAGGCCTTTTAAAGATAGCACACCCTCCACGAGGAGGGCTTCAGGCTTAAGTAGAGCACCTTGCTGATGTCGGCCCAAAGGAACAAAACATCAATACCACAGACACAGGCCTTCACTTATTGATTTTTGCTGATGACCGTCATTTAAGCCCTGGTGGAGGTAGGCATCTTGCATGAATGGTGTTGCGGTTTTTGGTGTAGAAATGAGTACGAATCGAACATATTTCACTTAATAGCTCGTTACATCACCGTTTGCATACCTGTACAACCCGTTAATCCTAAAACCAGTGCTGCAACCTAAGAGACTTAGTCGCAAACAGCCATCCTTTAAAGCAGGGGTGTCAAACTTGTTTTCATTGAGGGCCGTTTGTAAAAGTGAATATGTATTTGCTTATGCATTTTATTTTATTTTTTTTTTTGCATAAACTGTAAAAAAAAAAAAAAAAAAAAATCTAGATTTTACAGTAATAAAAACTGGCAACTCGGTCAAATTTTAATGTAAAATTTACAGTGTTTTTTTTTTTTTTACAACATTACTGTAAATGGAAAAACAGTACCACTGTTTTTTTGACAAAAAAGGTATCATGGTTGCCGGAGTTTTACTGTAAAATGTACAGTTGTTTTGTTTTTTTTTACAACATATTACGGTAAATGGAAAAACGGTACCACTGATTTTTACGAGAAAAAAAGGTATGATAGTCGCCGGAATTTTACTGTAACATGTACTGTAATTTTTTTTTATTCTGGCAGTTTAGCTGCTAGGTTTTTACCATGAAAAAAATGTGGTACAGTTTTTCCATTTACAGTACGAATAATATATGAATTTGCCTATGCATTTGAATTTTATATATGTTTGACGTACATTGTAGAAAAATCTATACAGTACAGTTAAAAAAAAAACTGCCAACTTAGTCACCAGAATTTTACTGTAAAGTATACAGTGTGTTTTTTTTACAACATTACTGTAAATGGAAAAACAGTACCACTGTTTTTTTGACAAAAAAGGTATCATAGTTGCCGGAGTTTTACTGTAAAATGTACAGTTAGTTTTTTTTTACAACATATTACGGTAAATGGAAAAACAGTAACACTGTTTTTTACGAGAAAAAGAAGGTATGATAGTCGCCGGAATTTTACTGTAACATGTAATGTAATTTTTTTTTAATTCTGGCAGTTTAGCTGCTGGGTTTTTACCATGAAAAAAATGTGGTACAGTTTTTCCATTTACAGTACGAATAATATATGAATTTGCCTATGCAGTTGATTATTATATATGTTTGACGTACATTGTAGAAAAATCTGTACAGTACGGTACAGTACAGTTAAAAAAAAACAACTGCCAACTTAGTCACCAGAATTTTACTTTAAAGTATACAGTGTGTTCTTTTACAACATATTATTGTAAATGGAAAAAACAGTACCACTTTTTTATTTTTTCAAATCAAATTTAAAAAATGTGGTGCTGTTTTTGTATTTGGGGTAACACCCCGTAAAAAATGTGGATTTTATGGTCAAAAAAACGTTTGATCAGTCCACAGAATTTTAGCATTAAAAAAAATAAGGGTATTGAGTTTTTTGAATTTATAAAATATATAATATATAAAATAATATATATTTATATGCTGTAAAAAAAAAATTTTTTTTTTCCCTGTAAAATCTATTGTCATTTTTACAGTGCACACTTTGATGAATAACTTTGAAATAATAAGTTAAGCAGATATTTGTTGTTTAAAAAAATATATAGTATAGTATTTGTTGCAATATTGGATACTACTAAAGTTTATAAGGTATACAGTTTAATGCAGTACATATTTTTGTTCTGTCAAAAGGGAAATAAAAAAAATAAGAAAAGATAATGTACTTTATTGACACATAGTTGCGGGCCACATCAAATTATGTGACGGGCCAGATCTGGCCCCCGGGCCTTGAGTTTGTTACATGTGCTTTAAAGTTTATACAGGATCAGGCTTGCTCACATTAGGGTTTTATGCTGCCGATTCTGATACCGATCATCCATGAGCGAGATCGGAAGATATTAATACCAATCACCTGTATTAAAGTTAAAGTACCAATGATTGTCACACACACACTAGGTGTGGCGAAATTATTCTCTGCATTTGACCCATCACCCTTGATCACCCCCTGGGAGGTGAGGGGAGCAGTGGGCAGCAGCGGTGGCCGCGCCCGGGAATCTTGTTTGGTGATTTAACCCCCAATTCCAACCCTTGATGCTGAGTGCCAAGCAAGGAGGTAATGGGTCCCATTTTTATAGTCTTTGGTATGATTCGGCCGGGGTTTGAACTCACAACCTACCGATCTCAGGGCGGACACTCTAACCACTAGGACTGTACATTTGTCCATTTATTTATGGTGAGTGCTATTGGCAGTTTAACAATATCATCACAATATTTCAACACATTCAAGTCAGTAGTACACAATAACTTAACAAAAGCAAAAACAATTGTCTACTACTTTTTGAAATCCTTTGGTTTTTGCCCTCAAAGTCGCTCCCTCAAAAATGTTCCCTGAATTTTTAAACCTGAATAAAAACGACATAAATCATATTGAGAAAATAAAAACATTTAATATAAATGATATACTGAAACTACCCTTGCTATCCTCTTACGTGTCGTGTACTGACTGTGACAATCCTGACACGGCAACAGTTGTTATATTATTCTCTCTGGACTCTTATTTTGTTAATTTCCTGTTAATAGCTGCAATTTGTTTCCATCTATACTTCTTAAACTTTACTAAGCATTTCTTGGTGTTTGTTGTTTCAAGCGAGCTTAGCTATTAGCTTGTCTGCTCCTGGCTAGCTTTCCGTGTGTCATATGTTTAGCCTCGTCCTCCAGTGATAATGTTACTTAAAGGGGAACTGCAATTTGCCTATCACTCATCATTATACAAGCGCACAAAAGGGTTTTTTTTGGGTTTTTTTAATGCATTTTCACGAGTAAATAAATGCTAGAAAAAGCCAACTAACGATAGAGGTAATTAGATTGGGCAGGTAAAAAAAAAAAAAAAAGTATTAATTGCATTTTGAAGTTGACCAAACTCTCGATTTATGGCCACAACCTTCTCCTAACAAGTGAGGGGTATGATTTATAATCTATAATTCATTTTACCAACTCTGAGGTGATGCAGCAGCTCACCGGCTCAATATGTCAATAGCAGCATAAGCTAGTTACCGCTCTGGGAACACGGGGCAGCTAAAAGTAGTTCCTCTGTGTTAACGCTTATAATAGCAATACCGCTAATTCTTTAATATTCAGATTACGACATGTAAATGCAGTATTAAGGGTGTTTTTTGGATGTTTTTAGAGGGCTTTATGGCCGCAATAGATTACTCCCATGAGCTAAATTGCTAGCCGCTGTGTTCTGCCGTATATTTCAAGTTAGAATACATTAAAAAAGAAAGACGTCTTATTTTACATAGGCAAAATCACCCCCACCCAAAAAATTGTCGTTGCCCTTTAAGAAACTAGAAAATGCAGTTTATTTGTCGTTACGAAGGTGATTGTGTGTGGAGGCACATTATTAGCTGCTTGTCAGTCGTGGGCCCAAAAATAGTGTCAATCAGTGTTTGTGTGGCATTCAAACATATAAAGACATACTTTTTCACGAAAATCGTCCGATACTGATCGGCGGCGTATCAATCGGCGGCCTATCGATCTGCACTTCCCTGTTGTGTGTGTGTGTGTGTGTGTGTGTGTGTGTGTGTGTGTGTGTGTGTGTGTGTGTGTGTGTGTGTGTGTGTGTGTGTGTGTGTGTGTGTGTGTGTGTGTGTGTGTGTGTGTGTGTGTGTGTGTGTGTGTGTGTGTGTGTGTGTGTGTGTGTGTGTGTGTGTGTGTGTGTGTGTGTGTGTGTGTGTGTGTGTTTTGAGTATATATAATAATATATGTACATATTTATATATGTATATGTGTGTGTGTGTTTATTTATTTATTTATTTATTTATTAATCAACATACACTACCGTTCAAAAGTTTGGGGTCACATTGGAATGTCCTTATTTTTGAAGGAAAAGCACTGTACTTTTCAATGAAGATAACTTTAAACTAGTCTTAACTTTAAAGAAATACACTCTATACATTGCTAATGTGGTAAATGACTATTCTAGCTGCAAATGTCTGGTTTTTGGTGCAATATCTACATAGGTGTATAGAGGCCCATTTCCAGCAACTATCACTCCAGGGTTCTAATGGTACAATGTGTTTGCTCATTGGCTCAGAAGGCTAATTGATGATTAGAAAACCCTTGTGCAATCATGTTCACACATCTGAAAACAGTTTAGCTCGTTACAGAAGCTACAAAACTGACCTTCCTTTGAGCAGATTGAGTTTCTGGAGCATCACATTTGTGGGGTCAATTAAACGCTCAAAATGGCCAGAAAAAGAGAACTTTCATCTGAAACTCGACAGTCTATTCTTGTTCTTAGAAATGAAGGCTATTCCACAAAATTGTTTGGGTGACCCCAAACTTTTGAACGGTAGTGTACATTCTCACTGTCACAGTTCAGTAGTATTCCAAAAGGCTACTGAATGTTTGTGCTTGTTGGTTGTTGACCTTGGCTTGAAAAACATTCTGTTGATTCATACAGTATGCATACTTGATGTGATTTACCACACAGACTCTATGCCTTTCACAACCCTAATCATGAGCTTTCTGAGTTGAGCGGTTTTACATAGCTTACATAAAGTGGCTGCCTGGTTTAATCACAATTGATCAGGTCAGAGTCCAGACGCACACGGGTCAAGGTATTGCTGGTAATTGGAAAGCCTTCTACAGAACTCTTACAACACTTATGGCGTTTTTTTAAACTTGAACGACCAACTTTATTCCGAGGTGAAAAATCGGATTATCCGGACGAAGCTCCCAAACAATGTTTTCTACTGAAAGATCAGCCATCCTGACCTTGCAAGACCAGGGGGCTTAGAACAGTGTCTGCATGGACATGTTCACGGACATAAACAAGTTGGATTAGATTACAGTCTGAGTCGTTGTATACTGTTTACGTGGAAGGCAAAAGTATGTTATGTGCAGGCCTTAAACATAAGGAAATATGGTCACGAAAGCTATTAAAAACATTTATGCATAATGTATATATTACAGTGGAACCTTTTTAAGATTGTGAAAAATTGTTTTTAGATACTGGTCAACCTCTGACAAGTTCATAGTACCTCGCAAAACTGAGTGCACTTCTCACATTTCAGCCAGAACATGTGCCTTCTTGAACAGAGCGACCTTGCGACCACAGCAGTAACTCAGTCCTCCACTGCACAGGGTTGTCAACCCATGGTTTTCTTTGTGACTTTGGTTCCAAATCCCAGAGAGAAAATGTACAGCTACACGGTCCTCTTATGTAATTCCACAATGTTTCCTGACCTTTCTCAGAATCATCCTCACACCACAAGGTGAGATAGTGGGGCGCAAAGGTGACAAGGCAAGGCAACTTTATTTGTATAGCGCTTTTCATACACAAGGCAGACTCAAAGTGCTTCACAGACAACAAAGTGAAATGAAAGAAAATAAAAGCAAAATTAAAATGCAGACAATAAAAATAAAAACAGTGCGGACGTTAAAAGTTAAAAGAATTAGCTGAAAGCTAAGGTGAACATAAAAGTCTTCAGTCTAGTTTTAAAAGTAGTCAGAGTTGGGTAAAGTCTGACATCTTCAGGTAGTTTATTCCAGCTATTTGTTGCATAGTGACTGAATGATGCTCTCCCTTGATTTGAGTTTACTCTGGGAACCACTAACAGATTGGTCTCAGAAGATCTTAGTGATCTAGAGGGCTTATATAGTGGGAGCATATCAGTGATATACTTCGGCCCTAGACCATGTAGTGATTTATATGTGAGCAGGAATATTTTTAAATCGATTCTCTGATGTACAGGGAGCCAATGTAAGGATTTAAGAATTGGTGTAATGTGCTCACATTTTTTGGTCTTTGTTAGAACTCTAGCAGCAGCGTTCTGAACAAGCTGTAGCTGCCTGACAGTTTTTTTGGGAAGACCTACAAGGAGACCATTACAATAGTCTAGCCTACTGGTAATAAAGGCATGTACAAGTTTGTCTAAGTCTTGAGCTGACATGAGCCCTCTAAGTCTTTTTACATTTTTGAGGTGATAGTAGGCCGATTTTGTTACTGATGTGATTGATCTGACAGATGGTTATATAAAGTATCCAATGATCAAACAGTGGTCTCTTTCTCTGAAGGTTGTGTGTTTGAAAAATAATCTTTCTTTCAGTCAATTGAGAACAAAATAATTTAGAACCGTTTATATAATGTGGATTTTTTTGTTGTTTACATCCAATTTTGTTCCATTAAAATATAATTATGGACTGTCCATATCTGTGTATCTGTAATTTCCCACAATGTGTAGTACTGAGAATGACAATAATATGTGATGTCTACTCACTTTTTACCATTTTTACCTACAGAAAAATAACAATGTAATGGATTGAAGAAATAGTTACTTCACTAGTTTGAAGTAAGATTTTAACACTCTTAACTAGAGGTGGGGGAAATAAATAGATTTTTAGATGCATTGCAATCTGGACATGGAGGATAATAAAATTGATTAGTAAACGTCAAATATTGATGTATTTTTGGTAAATAAAGTAATGTAGACAGTTCTAAAATTTGGCTGATTGCAGCGAGCCACCTCACCAAGTGATCCAACCAATTCCTTTATTTTAGGGCAGTTTTGCACACATTTCCATTAATTGAATGAATGTGTTAATTAATTTAACTGTTTCTTATTACAAATGCACTATTTTTTTTGAAGTCGCAAACGCTTATTCAGTGAAACGAAAAGAAATGTAAAACTGCATCAATATACATAAATTAAAGATGCATCAATAATTGATTTTTAATCGAATTGGAGCTCCTGAATCGTGAGGTGCCCAAAGATTACCACCTCCTACTTTTAACTAACTAAGCTAAAGTCTATACACTTTATTATCCAGAACCCCTAAAACTACCCTGCTTTTTCTCACATACTTATTTGTCCTCATTTGTTCTTTGCTGTTTGTCTTCCACCTCCAGTTTCTCAGAATTGCCTCAAAGGACTTATGTTATGGTTCCTTGTGTTTGGATTCAATTTGGTCCGTTCAGCTCTTCCTTGAAGATAAAATTAACCTTGTGCTTGCTGTCTTTAGGAAGAACCACCTTCCTTAACCGACCCTCTCCTCTGTCGTCTTTAGGTGAGGGATGGAGATGAGAGAGTTGACCGTGGTTGCCGGAAGCTTTGTCAGTTTCCAGCTACTGTTCTCTGTGGCCAGTCCTTTACTCTCTTCCGCCATCGCGCCGAGTTATGGATTGTTACCTCCCACCAAGCACACAGAGTGGAACTCCAGGTGAGTCACGGGAACCAGAGATGTTCACAAGTCATTTTTCTGTGGGTCTCAGTCCAGTCCCAAGTAATTAAGTCCAAGTCCATCTTACACATGTAATGAGCACACTAAGGTTGTCTCAATTACCAATATTTTGATACCGGTACTAAAATGTATTTCGATACTTTTCTAAATAAAGCCAACTACAAAAAATTGCATTATTGCCTTTATTTTAACAAAAAATTTTAAGGTACATTAAACATGTTTCTTATTGCAATCGAATAACAATTTAGTCCTTAAATAAAATAGTGAACACACTAGACAACTTGTGTTTTATTAGTAAGTAAGCAAACAAAGGCTCTTAATTAGTCTTCTGACGTATGCAGTAACATATTGTGTCATTTATCATTCTATTATTCTGTCAAAATTATAAAGGACTAGCTGTAAAAATGTATTAATAATCTCCTTTTATTTACTGTTAATATCTGCTTGTTTTTTGTTTTAACATGTTCTTTATACACTTCTGTTAAAATGTAATAATCACTTATTCTTCTGTTGTTTGATACTTTACATTAGTTTTGGATGATGCAACAAATGTATGTATCGATCCAATACCAAGTAGTTACAGGATCATACATTGGTCATATTCAAAGTCCTCATGTGTACAGGGACATATTTCCTGAGTTTATAAACAGAAGAAGAATTTTAAAAAAAGAAAAAAATGATTTTGTGATGATAAAAAATATCGATGTAATCATTGTAGTATGGACTAGATAGGCTCTTGTACTTGGTATCATTACAATGAAAGTCAGGTGTAGATCCACCTGTGGCATTTGTTTACATTCAAGAGCGCAGCCTGTTAGCGGTTAGCTATCGTATCCTCCTACAGTGTGTAGTGAAGCATGTTTAGCTATTACTCGTCCTGCAGTGATGATACTTGTAAAAAAAAAACGTACTTCATTTGTCACCATGGTGGTGAGGATTAGGGATTAAAAAGTAGCTAAAACACTGCCGACTGTAGATGGATGTTAGCTGCTAGCTAGCTAGCCATGTTTAAAACACCTCTTGTAGAGCTTCGTTTTAGTGTTATAGCTTCACATTTAACATTAGTTTTTAAGCCAAAATGTGTCCATTCTCCCTTTTCTGTCTACACACTGTCTGCTTGGAAGTACTCCGTGACTGTGCGCTGCCGAGCATGCTCCTCTGCTCGTAAAACCAGCAATGTCACGACGTTGACAACGTCATGCCTGTTGATAAAGGAAAAAAAGGGGTGGGACCGATACTTTTCAGAGGGTTATAATACCGATTATGATTATTAGTATTATGATAATAAGGGACGGCGTGGCGAAGTTGGTAGAGTGGCTGTGCCAGCAATCGGAGTGTTGCTGGTTACTGGGGTTCAATCCCCACCTTCTACCATCCTAGTCACGTTCGTTGTGTCCTTGGGCAAGACACTTCACCCTTGCTCCTGATGGCTGCTGGTTAGCGCCTTGCATGGCAGCTCCCGCCATCAGTGTGTGAATGTGTGTGTGAATGTGGAAATACTGTCAAAGCGCTTTGAGTACCTTGAAGGTAGAAAAGCGCTATACAAGTATAACCCATTTATCATTTATCATTTATCATTAGTATCGCGGTACTTTACTCGTACCGGTATACCGTACAACCCTAGTTGCCGGTCATGTACAGTAAAGACAGGGTAGTGGTATCCTCATGATTCGGTGCGTACATTTTAGTATTAGAGCCACGGTTTGGTTAATTTTCGGTACAGTTAAGGAACAAAATGCAAATCTCTAAATTGCTTAGCTTTTGGGTTCAATGATTTTCAAAATGAATCTGCTGGGGGGTCATTCTCCAATGAATACCATCCTAAAGTACTGAATAAAAGTTTAGTCCAAAATAAAGTCTTTCTTGTCACAAAGGTGGAACACAGAATGTACACTTCCTGGCCTCACTTAAATATGGATAGATTGGGTAATCAGTGCAGAGCTTTCGGTTTGTTACAGCTGCTTACCAATTCGAATGCAATACATATTCATTATACACCGAGTCAGCATGTATGCGCAAAAGAATGCTTTCCTTTGACTTTCATAAGTGATGTCACAAACACTGTGTACAACACAATAAATGGTATGTTTGAAAAGTATCTTAAATGGTACAAAATTAAAGGGTTTTTGAACAATTTTGCTCCATATATTTTTTTAATTGCACTGTGAACTAACAGTTTTTAACAAAACCGATGATATCAATGATTAATACTGTCTTTAAATTGACAATGACTCACAATTGATAACAAAAACAAGCTCACGAAAAATGAGTGGCATATCTTTAAAAAGCAAAAAAACAAGACCAGAGATAATGGCGTTTAACATGATAACGCTCATACTGCTTATCACGCTGAGATAACAGGATAACCATCCGTGCAAATAGAAACTTGCACAACTGAACAATTCAGGTGCCTGATGATAAAGTTTGACGTGGTCAATCTAGCGTAATTTATCAGTCTCCCACTGACGTTGCATTTTGTGATGTGGTTGGACCTTGACTAAACTCTCCAACTGCTGACATTTCTTTAGGCAGGTTGCCGCGTGTTTGTCAGTCAGGCCCACTTTCCTATGATTCGTTTAACGGAAATGCAAACATTGCGCATATCATTCTACAGAAGTGATTGCCCCAAAAAAACAGTTCCACGAATTGGGGACTCAGCCTCCATGCTGCAAAATGATCCGTCATGGTGCCAGAGACAGTTGTGTGTTCCAGCACATTGATAAAGAATTTGAGAAACTTTATTGAATTCAAGAAATAACTTGTAGCAAAGTTTAATAATTCACATTATTATTCTTTAGAACATTTTGTTTTGATTATTTTAGGTGTCTGGAACAGCTTAGTTAAGGGGTGCCCACACTTTTTCTGCAGGCGAGCTACTTTTCAATTGACCAAGTGAAGAGGATCTACCTCATTCATGTATATTATTTATTTATTTATGAAAGAGAGGTTTTTGTTAACAAATGAAATGTGCTTAATGATAATACAAGCATGTTTAACACATGTAGATTCCTTTCTTTCATGAAGACAAGAATACAAGTTGGTGTATTACCTGATTCTGATGACTTGCATTGATTGGAATCAGACAGTAGTGATGATAACGTCTACATTTTCAAATGGAGGAGAAAAAAAGTCCTCCTTTCTGTCCAATACCACATGAAAGTGGTTGGTTTTTGCCATCTTATTTGTGCATACTCCTTTTTATACACTTTACAAGAAATACATTGGCGGCAAACTCCGTAGCTTGCTAGCTTGTGCACGCCAGCTTTGTGAGACTCTTATTTTGTTAGCGCAGGCTTTATTGTGAAGATAGGAAAGTCGGTCTTTAGAGTTTTGACGGCAGGTACGGCGCGAGAGTGTTGAAATAAAAAGTGTTTCTCGCCTTCCTGTCGGTCATTTTTTCTTAATATAGTAAATAGGTTATACTTCTATAGCGCTTTTCTACCTTCAAGGTACTCAAAGCACTTTGACACTATTTCCACATTCACCCATTCACACACACATTCACACACTGATGGTGGAAGCTGCCATTCAAGGTGCTAACCACGACCAATCAGGAGCAAGGGTGAAGTGTCTTGCTCAAGGACACAACGGACGTGACTCGTTTGGTAGAAGCTGGGGATCAAACCAGGAACCCTCAGGTTGCTAGCACGGCCACTCTCCCAACCGCGCCACGCCGTCCCAATAATAAGTCTAATAATGATCTGGCAGCAGCTAGCGTCATCTCACAAGACCATCGGGTGCCGTGAATGTCAATCAAGTGTCGGAAGTGACGTCATAGTGAAGATTGACGATCGCAAATTTTTTTAATGCCTGGCTGGCGATCGACTGACACACCCTCCGCCATCGACCGGCAGCTCGCGATCGACGTAATGGGCACCCTGGTTCAGTTGGATTCACAACGTTTCAAATGGGTAAAAATTGCTTTGGTTTTTGTCTGAACCATTGGAATGGGTTAAAGGCCTACTGAAATGAGATTTTCTTATTTAAACGGGGATATCAGATCCATTCTTTGTGTCATACTTGAACATTTCGCGATATTGCCATATTTTTGCTGAAAGGATTTAGTAGAGAACATCGATGATAAAGTTTGCAACTTTTGGTCTCTAAAAAAAAAAGCCTTGCCTGTACTGGCAGTAGCGTGACGTCGCAGGTTGAAGGGCTCCTCACATCTGCACATTGTTTACACCAGCAGGGAGAGCGATTCTGACCGAGAAAGCGACGATTACCCCATTAATTTGAGCGAGGATGAAAGATTCGTGGATGAGGAAAGTGACAGTGAAGGATTAGAGTGCAGTGCAGGACGCCAGGGTGTATCTTTTTTCACTCTGACCGTAACTTAGGTACAAGGGCTCATTGGATTCCACACTTTCTCCTTTTTCTATTGTGGATCACGGATTTTTATTTTAAACCACCTCGGATACTATATATCCTCTTGAAAATGAGTCGTGAATGCGAAATGGACATTCACAGTGACTTTTATCTCCACGACAATACATCGGTGAAGCACTTTAGCTTCGGAGCTAACGTGATAGCATCGTGCTTAACTGCAGATAGAAACAGAAGAAACATGCCCCTGACTGGAAGGATAGACAGAAGATCAACAATACTATTATTACTTCTACTAACAGGAGACACCGAACCAAACCCTGGACCTGTAACCACACGGTTAATGCTGTCCAGCCTGGCGAAGCCTAGCAATGCTGTTGCTAACGACGCCATTGAAGCTAACTTAGCTACGGGACCTCGACAGAGCTATGCTAAAAACATTAGCTCTCCACCTACGCCAGCCCTCATCTGCTCATCACGACCTGTGCTCACCTGGGTTCCAGCGATCGACGGCGCGACGAAGGACTTCACCCGATCATCGGTGCGGTCGGCGGCTAGCATCGGATAGCGCGTCTGCTATCCAACTCAAAGTCCTCCTGGTTGTGTTGCTGTAGCCAGCCACTAATACACCGATCCCACCTACAGCTTTCTTCTTTGCTGTCTTCATTGTCCATTTAACAAATTGCAAAAGATTTACCAACACAGATGTCCAGAATACTGTGGAATTATGTGGTGAAAACAGACGACTTAAGCTGGCCACCGTGCTATACCAAAATGTCTGATTCAACCCGTGACGTCACGCGCAAACGTCATCATACCGAGACGTTTTCAGCCGGATATTTCGCGGGAAATTTAAAATTGCACTTTATAAGTTAACCCGGCCGTATTGGCATGTGTTGCAATGTTAAGATTTCATCATTGATATATAAACTATCAGACTGCGTGGTCGGTAGTAGTGGGTTTCAGTAGGCCTTTAATAAAGAAAACTGAGGTACCACTTTATTATCAACTCAATAATTATTTACACCTGTTAGTAATGGTTACCACCATAATTACCAACGCAATAATAGAAAGAAAAATAAAGATTTTTAAATAAGTGCAAAGTCGGGAAAGTGTGGGAATAGCAGTGTCGTATTAAGAAGAGTTGGGCTGCCTAAATGTGCTTAGTCCCAGATGAGTGCAGCAGACGTGAAGGGGAAAACATATTCAAGGTGCATTTACTTTGATGGAAGCCTTTTAGAGACCATGTGGTCAAAAGGCCAAAGCCCCAAACTTCAGATTTGTCTAAATCTTACTGGACTTTGTCCTTTTTTAGATAATGAAGACAATATCAACATAGAAATAAAAGTACTTTAAATAGATTTGTACTTTCTGACATAACCAAACTTGTAAGCAAATGGTGTTTTTGATGACGCTGGGAGATACACCCACATATCAAAGCATTGCCTTTCCACACAAATACGGCTATGAGCCGAACGCATCACAGGTTGAAGTTCAAGGGACAGAGCTGCTAGTTATGCAACACCCTACACCGACTCCCCGTTTTCACAGTTAATATTTAAAAGCAAGTGGTTCTTTCTTGGAGTCCGCTACAACTAAAGGGCACGCACTGGTGGATGACTGCACACAGTGCCCAGCCATTGCGTAACCTCCCAGCTTTCAACTTGTTTGTTATGTAACCATTACTCTAAAGTGCCAGGAGGGAGGCAACATGTTCAAAGAAAGACATGCACGTCTAATGAACATAGTAACCACACAGGTGTAGTAGTCTTACCCCTTTTGTTCTGTTCACATTGCATTTCTGAACATTTTTTCACCCGCATATTGACAACTGATTGTTCTTATCTGTCAATGCAGAACTTGCAAGAGTTTGTCGTGCAAACCCAGACACGTCTTTCCATCTTATAATGGTTGTATTTATCCGCGGATAAGACTAGCTTTTAATCATAGGCTGCATATTTGCACAGTAGGACTCATTGTGATTGATGATTCAACCTGTCAGGGATGTCAAACTCATTTTCATCCTGATGAGTGATGGAATTCGGGGCATCAGTTAAAACTGGTAAAGACGCATGAAGGTCTCGCCATAAGTGCATTTGATTATTATATTAAGATAATGTAGGTTTTTAAATCAAAATTCAAGGAAAAATTGTGGTAAGCAGAGTCATGCCTACTGTTAAAGGCCTGCTGAAACCCACTACTACCGACCACGCAGTCTGATAGTTTATATATCAATGATGAAATCTTAACATTGCAACACATGCCAATACGGCTGGGTTAACTTTTAAAGTGCAATTTTATATTTCCCACTAAACTTCCGGTTGGAAACGTCTATGTATGATGACCTATGCGCGTGACGGCACGACGGCAACGGAAGTATTCGTACCCAATGTGTCACCATACAAACTGCTCTGTTTTCATCGAACAATTCCACAGTATTCTGGACATCTGTGTTGGTGAATCTTTTGCAATGTGTTTAATGAACAACGGAGATTGCAAAGAAGAAAGTTGTAGGTGGGATCGGTGTATTAGCGGCTGGCTGTAGCAACACAACAAAGAGGACTTACTTGGATAACAGACATCTGTGATCGGGTGAAGTCCTTCGTCGCGCCGTCGATCGCTGGAACGCAGGTGAGCACGGGTGTTGATGAGCAGATGAGGGCTGGCTGACGTAGGTGGAGCGCTAATGTTTTTATCATAGCTCTGTGAGGTCCGGTTGCTAAGTTAGCTTCAGCGTCGTTAGCAACAGCATCGTTAAGCTTTGCCAGGCTGAGAATTATTAACCGTGTAGTTACATGTCCATGGTTTAATAGTATTGTTGATCTTCTGTCTATCCTTCCAGTCAGGGATTTATTTATTTTGTTTCTATCTGCATTTGAGCCAGATGCTATCACGTTAGCTCAGTAGCTAAAGAGCTTCGCTGATGTATTGTCGTGGAGATAAAAGTCACTGTGAATGTCCATGTCGCGTTCTCTACTCTCATTTTCAAGAGGATATAGTATCCGAGGTGGTTTAAAATACAAATCCGTGATCCAGAATAGAAAAAGGAGAGTGTGTGGAATCCAATGAGACCTTGTACCTAAGTTACGGTCACAGCGAAAAAAGATACACCCTGCACTGCCTCTCTAGTTCTTCACTCTAACGTACCTCATCCACGAATCTTTCATCCTCGCTCAAATTAATGGGGTAATCGTCGCTTTCTCTGTCCGAATCTCTCTCGCTCCATTGTAAACAACGGGGAATTGTGAGGAATCCTTCCTCCTGTGACGTCACGCTACTTCCGGTATAGGCAAAGCTTTTTTTTATCAGCGACCAAAAGTTGCGAACTTTATCGTCGTTGTTCTATACTAAATCCTTTCAGCAAAAATATGGCAATACCGCGAAATGATCAAGTATGACACATAGAATGGATCTGTTATCCCCGTTTGAATAAAACAATTTCATTTCAGTAGGCCTTTAAACTATGGTAAATGTGTTTGTTTTTTTTTTTAATTAAAAAAAAAGGGGTCATCCAACAAAAATATTTGCGTGATTGGAAACATGTTAGAAGTAAGGGTGCAGCCATTATCTACAGTACAATTTGTCGATAATAGTGGATGACGTGACTGAGTGAGTTAACACGATATGTGACGGGCAAGCGACAGGAAGAGAGAAAAATGGCTGTGGCCAAGGGGAAAAACAACACTGCGTACAAAAACATAAAAAGTATGAAAACATTATACCATAAACACGTCAAAAACACGAATTACTTGCTCAATTTTGAAAGCCGACATCCGTTTCATGGCCGATTTCTAAAGTCTGTGATGAGGAAGCATCTGGAGCAGGCATGTCTAAACTACGGCGTTCAGGCCAAATGCGGCCCACTGGCATTTTTAATTTGGCCCCTGAGATAGTACGAGTTCAATAAAAAACTTGACCTGAAGCGTTGTATCCATATCATATACAAATATTCAGTGGTCTCATTGCTGCCATATTGACGCCATCCGGTGGCTAACGAAAGTAACTCTGCCTTTAATTATACTTTCAAGTCAATGAAGTATCGTATTTACATAAGACCCAATCCAAACAACCTTCCCTAGTCAAGATGCAGGGAAAAAATAATCAACCCGTACAAAAATTAAACAAATAACAAACACATAACAAAACCTGCTCATTGAACTTTGTGGCTTTTTATTTTAAAAAAAGTCCAATCAACGTAAAACAAATCAAGATGACACCCATTATCTACTACAATGGATGAAGGTTGAAAAATGCAAAACATTTTCCATACCTATCCATGGTGCTTGATATTTCTGATCGATTTAAATAACTTAAGGAAGTTGTCACATATGTACTCATATACGTATAGGCTTTATATATATATATATATATATATATATATATATATATATATATATATATATATATATATATATATATATATATATATATATATATATATATATATATATATATATATACATATCATTCTCAAATCAAGAACATTGACATTGCTTGGATAATGATTATATTATTTTTTAAGTCCAAAGAAAATCAGTGGTACAATCAAAGGCTTGCTTTTTAA
This sequence comes from Entelurus aequoreus, assembly GCF_033978785.1. Classification (NCBI taxonomy): domain Eukaryota; kingdom Metazoa; phylum Chordata; class Actinopteri; order Syngnathiformes; family Syngnathidae; genus Entelurus; species Entelurus aequoreus. Next base: position 28,831,689 of record NC_084755.1, read on the forward strand.
ATGAAAAAAAAAGTTGAAGAAGTATTTTTATAAATAAGAGCCATAGATTCATAACCTGATAAGTGGAAAACCGTTGCATTAGTCGTTAGTTGCAGACCTAGGTACAATTGAAGAACAAATACAATTGCAGTACAAATGTCCTGCCAAAATTAAAAGAACAAATGAAAGATAAATAAGTGAATGTTGTTAATGCATTAATGGCTTTAACGAGTCAAAATTCTGTTCATAACTGTCATGAACAGAATTTCTACAGTAGTCTAGGTGTATCCAGGGTGTAGAGCGGTTCTGTTTTGGTGGCTTGCTTTATGCGGGTGATTTTGGCTCCTGGCTTCATTGGACTGTGACCTTCAGCTATCGCTGGATTAGTTTGCACACGAATATGAAGTGGCGAGGATGATAATCGGGACCTCCAAGTCCGAATCGATGGTGCTTGTCTGGAAAAGAGTAGAATGCCATCTCCGGGTCGGGATGAGCTCCTGTTTCGAGAGGAGCACTTTAAAGGCCTACTGAAATGAATTTTTTTTATTTAAATGGGAATAGCAGATCCATTCTATGTGTCATATGTGATCATTTCGCGATATTGCCATATTTTTGCTGAAAGGATTTAGTAGAGAAAATCGACGATAAAGTTCGCAACTTTTGCTCGCTGATAAAAAAAAGCCTAGCCTGTACCGGAAGTAGCGTGACGTCACAGGAGGTAATATTCCTCACAATTTTCCTTTGTTTACAATGGAGCAAGAGAGATTTGGAGCGACGAAGCGACGATTACCCCATTAATTTGAGCGAGGATGAAAGATTCGGGGATGAGGAACGTTAGAGTGAAGAATTAGAGGCAGTGCAGGATGTATCTTTTTTCGCTGTGACCGTAACTTAGGTACAAGCTGGCTCATTGGATTCCACACTCTCTCCTTTTTCTATTGTGGATCACGGATTTTTATTTTAAACCGCCTCGGATACTATATCCTCTTGAAAATGAGAGTCGAGCACGCGAAATGGACATTCACAGTGACTTTTATCTCCACGACAATACATCGGTGACACACTTAGCTACTGAGCTAACGTGATAGCATCGTTCTCAAATGCAGATAGAAACAAAAGACATAAATTCTTAACTGGAAGGATAGACAGAAGATCAACAATACTATTAAACCATGTACATGTAACTACACGGTTAATAATTCTCAGCCTGGTAAAGCTTAACAATGCTGTTGCTAACGACGCTAAGGCTAACTTAGCAACCGGACCTCACAGAGCTATGATAAAAACATTAGCGCTCCACCTACGCCAGCCAGCCCTTGTCTGCTCATCAACAGCCGTGCTCACCTGCGTTCCAGCGATCGACGGCGCGACGAAGGACTTCATCCGTGGGTTTGGCGGCTAGCATCGGCTAGGCGTCTGCTATCCAAGTAAGTAGTCCTTGTTGTGTTGCTACAGCCAGCCGCTAATACACCGATCCCACCTACAACTTTCTTCTTTGCAGCCTCCATTGTTCATTAAACAAATTGCAAAAGATTTACCAACACAGATGTCCAGAATACTGTGGAATTATGAAATGAAAACAGAGCTTGTTGTATAGGATTCTCCGGGCTCCGAATACTTCCCTTGCCCTCGTGACGTCACACGCATACGCCAGCATAATAAAACGTTTTTAACCGGAAGTGTGGCGGGAAATTTAAAATTGCACTTTATAAGTTAACCCGGCCATATTGGCATGTGTTGCAATGTTAAGATTTCATTATCAGACTGCGTGGTCGGTAGTAGTGGGTTTCAGTAGGCCTTTAAGTACCTTGGGGTCCTGTTCACAAGTGAGGAAAGGATGGATACTGAAATCAACCGGCGGATTGGTGTGGCGTTGACAGGGATGCAAACTCTGCATTGGTATGTCGTGGTAAAGAAGGAGCTCAGACAAAAGCTCTCTATCTACCAATCGATTTATGGTCTTACCCTCGCTTATGTTCATGAGCTTTGGGTAGTGACCGAAAGGAGTTTCCTCTTGTCTGTAGGGTGGCTGGGTTTTCCCTTCAAAACAAGGTGAGAAGCTCTGTCATTCGGGAGGTACTGTAAGTAGAGCCGCTGCTCGAGCATCTGGTCAGAATGCTTCTAGGACGCCTCTCTAGGGAAAATTTAGGCAGGAGGGTCTTGGGAAGACAGAGGGTATGCTGGGTCTTAGAAAGGCCTCAAGATCCCGTTAGAGGGAAATCTGGGTGTCTTTGCTTGGGCTGCAGCCTCAGGGACTCGACCATGGTTAAGCTGAAGAAAATGGATGGATGTATGGATGGCTTTAATGATCCCATTCTGTCAACCTTAGGTATACTGCAGATATAAATGCACGGAGCAACCACACCGTCGTATTTGGCATGATGTGCATTATTTTCAGGCTTTTGCTTGCCACGTTATACGAAGTGATGAGTCTGATCTGGCCCACGGGCCCTGACTTTGACACCCATGTCTAGCTAGCAAGTGATAAGAACAGAGACATGACTACAGATTTCTCCGGCTACCCATTTTTTGTTACTAATGCATTCATTTGTATGTGTTCTGTCATAGGTTGGTGTCGACTGTCCACGCTCTGGTTGTGGGATTATTTTGTTTGTACATCCTTTGGTTCGATGACGCAGTCAATGCGAACCCCGTCTGGTAAGAGAAAACAAACAAATGCTGTTGAATATGTGAGATATTACTCGTTAATTCTTGAAAAACAGAAATGCACACAGGCAGTTTGTGTTACGCCGTTTCATGGTTACGACACACACTTGTTTGGTTTGGTTCGTAAATGCGAGACTTCCTTGAGAACTAGTTTGTGCAGGAAGTATTTATCCTATGAAATCAAATAATACATTTAGAAATAATATTTTTCATTAACGTCGCATTAATATTTTCTTAGGGCATTGAATCGATGGCAACTGCACTGTTAGGTCATATCTAGGTCTGACCAAACAAAGTCTATGAGCATGAACTGATAAAGCCTGCTTAGATGAGTGGCCCTGCGATGAGGTGGCGACTTGTCCAGGGTGTACCCCGCCTACCGCCCGAATGCAGCTGAGATAGGCTCCAGCGACCCCAAAAGGGACAAGCGGTAGAAAATGGATGGATGGATAGATGAGTGGCGAAACATCTTCACAGACAAACTGAACAGTCCAGTTGCGATTTGGTTGAATGCCCTGAAAATACAATGAACTGGATGGATGACGACATACATAGACCATTTAATATTTGTATTAAAGTATTTTATTGGGGTTTTACAGTATCAAATCTTATAGTATAATATTATCACAGTATGAAGGTCACGGTTAGTCAAAAAAAAAAAAAGGTTGGCAAAAATGCCAGTGTGTAAAATGAAATGTCAGGAATGTTTAAGATAAACTCACTTACTGTAATTAAACACAAACATATTGATTAAATGTTCTAATTATATTTGTTACTCCAAACAAATATTTTGAAGTGCAGATAATTGTTCTGGAACATCTACTGTTTCAAGCAAATATTTAAAAGAATAACTTACAGTTGATGTCTTTAAAGTAACAATGTAAACATCCAGTGTAACAAGTGTGAAAAAATAATGTACAGTTAATGTCTTTCAACTTTTTTAGCATGGGATGCAGTGTCCTCTACAGTGGTCATTTTTTATGTCAGTCTGGAAGATGTTGTTTCTCAGAAAATAAAAATATAACTTTTGATAATGTAAATACCTCACAAACTGGTGTTTAGCTTCAAATATCTTTTCACTGTGACGGTTTATGAGCTTGCCACCAGAGTGCAGCTGGAATAGGCTCCAGCCCCCCTGCGACATCGAGAGACAAGCGGTAGAAAAATAGACGGTTGGATTGAGGATGTAACAAGTAGCTTTTTAGTTTACTCGTATTTCCTGCGTTGAGTATTTGTTTTGGGGGTGATTTCCCGCTGTGCGGTGCGACTAGGCCGACTGGCTCTGTGTCGCCTCGGGAACGCTCGAAATGAAAGTGGGGTGTTTCGCTTTGCAGAAGGCAGAGTTTCTTACCTCCGCCAAATAAGTTGTGTGTTGGCCTGGGCTCGTTGGTCTGTTTGTTAGCAACATAGCACAACCAGTTATGGACAGATTAAATTTCCAAAAAGTATGAAGACACTTCACTTCCTACTTACTGCGTTCAACTCCCCCACCGCAGAGGATTCCGGGAGATGTAGTTTATTTACAGACCCAGCCAACGCTGAAATGCCAGATAACAACTACACTCTCCCAAGTTTTCGTTTGATCCGTCACTTTGAAAAGAGAAGACTTTGAAACTGAAATACCATGATATTTATAATACCGTTACATCCCTAGTATTTTATGTCCTTCATATGTTTTGTGTACAGTGTAAGCGACTTAGTTCATTTTGATATACAGACCCTTTTCAATAAATTTGAATATTAAGGAAAAGTGTATTTATTTCCATACTTCCATTCAAAAATGTTAAACTTCCATATATTATAGATTCAGGGCCCACAACTGAAACAATTTCAAGTATTTAGTTGTTTATTTATACATTGTGCTTCCAGCTCATAAAACCCATGAAAACAGGATTTCAAAAAATTAGAATACTGTGAAGAAATCACCATTTGGGGACGGCGTGGCGAAGTTGATAGAGTGGCTGTGCCAGCAATCGGAGTGTTGCTGGTTACTGGGGTTCAATTCCCACCTTCTACCTTCCTAGTCACGTCCGTTGTGTCCTTGGGCAAGACACTTCACCCTTTGCCTCTGATGGCTGCTGGTTAGCGCCTTGCATGGCAGCTCCCGCCATCAGTGTGTGAATGTGTGTATGAATGGGTAAATGTGGAAATACTGTCAAAGCGCTTTGAGTACCTTGAAGGTAGAAAAGCGCTATACAAGTATAACCCATTTATCATTTATTTATTACCATTTACTTACCAGATTCCTGAATCTTCTATGTTTGATAATACGCCGAAGCCCACGGTCAGCTCTTCTGCTGGTGCATCTTCTCCTGCCACATTTTGCCCTTCCACTACACTTTCCATTGATATGCTTGGACACAGCACTCTGTACAGCCAGCCTCCTGAGCTATGAACTTGTGTGGCTTACATCCCGTGGAGGGTATCAATGATGCTCTTCTGGCCAGTTGTCAAGTCTGCAGTCTTACCCATATTGATCCGATCTGAGACGATTGAACCAAAGTGAAGCAATTTAATGACAACCTGTGCAGGTGCTTTGAGTTTAGTAGATGAGTAGTGTGTGACATCCAGTTTAAAACATTCATGATTTCTTCACAGTATTCACATTTTTTGAAATCCTGTTTTCGTGGGTTTTGTGAGCTGGAGGCTAGGGTTGGGTATCGTTTGAATTCGAACGATTCCGATTCCGGTTCCGGTTCTTTGTTTCGATTCCGATTCCTGACTATCCTCGGTTCCGATTCTTTTAAGAGGCAGGGTCAAAAAAAAGTTTTGGATATTTTAAATGAGCTAGCTAACCTACAGTCTTTCTGAATGAAATAGTCTGACATTCTCCATCAATTTTAATTCTATTAACTTTTTATGAACTTTACTATAAATTCCTCACAGGGCTGTTTTCAACTAGAATATAAATATCAAATCTATGAACTTGAATATAAATATGATAAATTATGAATACATTTTCCCAGGGGTACACTTTCCTCAAGAGAGCTTTATTTTTGAAAACCTCATGAAAACACATTTACACACACAAGTGTATGATGCTGCAGGTACTTAAAAATGTTACCGTGCTCCCACTGATGGGCTAACCTGGTGCAGAAAAGCAAATAAACAATAAGAAACAACTTGCAAAACCCAGTCCAGATTAGCAGCAGGTACAGTATAAAATCAGAGACAGTTCTTGTTTAGGAAAATGACCAGATCCGCCTTCTCAGGCAGGATGCGTGAGCGTTCTGGACAGATAGTGTCTCCTGCTGTGGAAAATACACGTTCGCTGGGTGTGGAAGAAGCTTGAACGCATAAATAGGAGAAAGCGAGATCTGACAGCAAAGGATAAGTCTTTTGTTGGTTCCACCGGACCACCACCATGCAGCAGGGTCGTCAGACATAAGTATCGGTGGAACGTCCTGGTACATCTGCAGCTCTCTCTCCACTCGTTTCTTGATGGACATGGAGCTCTGTTATTTCGCGGTTATTTCTTTTTTTTTTTGTAAAGTAAAGCCACACTTTCGACCGCCGACGCCCGCTACCCATGCTTGAGCTTGACTGACTCGCTCGGCTATGCTAACACTTCCGGCGGTGGGCGCTTCTTCGTTGGTGCTCAGAGGCTTCTTCTTCCGGTTCGGCGGACATTTTTATTTTTTTATTTTTTTTTTCCGGTCGGCGGACTGGGTATCGAAAATAGGAATCGAAATTTAAACTTTCGAACGATACCGGGAGAATCGGAAAGTTAGTCCCGGTTCCACTCGATACTCGATACCCAACCCTACTGGAGGCCCAAATTATGTACAAATAAACAACTAAATACTTGAAATCATTTAAGTTGTGGGCCCTGAATCTATAATCTGGGAACTTTAACGTTTTGAATGGAATTATGTAAATAAATACACTTTTCCATGATATTCTCATTTTTTGGAAAGGGTCTGTTATGTCTTGAGTAGACTTCCAATAAAAATGGACAGACGTGTCGTAAGAACTGAACTTGTTCGTAAACCAAGGACCTATTTCTTCGACATCCACCCGAGGCTTTAATTGTAATTTCTCCTTTAAAAGGCTCCTTCCGCCCTCTTAGCCTGATTCTTCTCTCCCTCCTCCTCTCTTATGCTGCCTCTTCTTCGCCCAGCACACAGACTAGAGTCCTACCAACAAGGCTTCTTTTCATAGCAAACAGCTCAACCTTCTACACCCGCTCCCCATGTCTCCCTACCGCCTCCCTAGCTGTCCGTTGTAACAACACCCCACATCTCTGTAAAATGAATGCAGCGCACCTCCTTCTCTCGTATTGTCTCCCTGCCGGCCTTGGCCAGCATTGCTCATGGAGTGGCAGAGGGAAGAAAGGACTTTGTGTCTATGGTGGGGCACCGGGGGTCCGGCTAAGAAGGGAGGGGGGACAAAAGAAGGCGAATCAAGCTGCGTGGGTCGCCAAGAACTGGGATTTTTGATGAATTCTGTTGAGGGTGCGAGGGAAAGATACGTTAGTAGTGAAAATATTTTAATTTGCTGCTCCAGCCTGAGCTTAGCACATTGCATGCTGCACTTGTGAAGGTGAGACTTCACACCCTTGTTTGATTGAATTTCTCGGTGTTTCCACCCACACTAACTACATTTCAGAACAGATTTCTTTGCCACACCGAAGTGCTGAAAGCAATAATCCTTCAGCCAATCAAATTGCATTGCATCATCGTTGAAAATCCATAGCAGAACAGCAACATTGTTCTGCCTGCCTATGCTTGAGTGGCCACAGCCAAACCGCTCAAAACCTGCGGCAGCCATAATCCATTCTCCTTTTCTTTCCACACACTGCGTCCAAATGCACCCACCTTTTCTTACTGTCTTCACTGGACCTGAAATTCCGGTCCTTATTAATAAATAAAAATCCGCTTATGCAAAGTAATAAGGTCACACTAGTGCATATTGGGTTTTTGTTGATCTTTGAATAAGTGATACCTGCGAATTCGTTCTCCTCTGTCTTTTGAACTGCTACTTTTTTCTTTTTTTTTTAATATCTAAATAATTCAGTGCAAGCAGTGCTGAGTATGTTCAAAGTGTCAAGAGAAAGGGAGGACTGTGGATGAGTGCACAATTGCTGCACTGTTTTTGTAGGTTGTAATGTCACAGAACAGTTCCAATTATTGTGTAATTTCCCCATAGACGACGACAGGGTTGTTTCCCCACTTATTTGATACTTTATTTAATGTTCCTATTTATTTTTCTTCAATTAAATTCAACATTCTTTTGTTTGCTGAGAAACGTAGCCATATAAGTGCCACCCAAGAGTAAACCTTCAAATAAACTAGGGTTGCAACAACTAATCGATTAAAATCGATTATAAAAATAGTTGGCGATTAATTTAGTCATCGATTCGTTGGATCTATGCTATGCGCAGAGGCTACTTTTTTTTTAAATTTATTTTAATATACCTTTATTTATAAACTGCAACATTTACAAACAGCTGAGAAACAATAATCAAAATAAGTATGGTGCCAGTATGCTGGGTTTTTTTTCAATAAAATACTGGAAAGGATAGAAATGTAGTTTGTCTCTTTTATCCGATTATTAATCGATTAATCGAAGTAATAATCGACAGATTAATCGATTATCAAATTAGTTGTCAGTTGCAGCCCTAAAATAAACCAGTTATTCGAGGGGTTAGTAATGGCATTTAGAACCGTTTTTTTGTTACAGATGGGGCTGAATGCCTAATTCAGTACTTTTATGGGTACCGACTGAATTTTGTCTGTCTGTCGAGAGCGGATGTGAGAGAAAGGACAAAAAAAGTTTGGAAATTCCGATTCACGTAAAATCTAACGGTACCATATATTGATAGCTTTGTTACATGTGACAGCACGGGCTCAAGCACTTGGAGAGCATACAGGCGTTTTTCCAACGGACTACCCTCTTGGTAATATTAGAATTTTACAAGCCAACAAAGCAAGCATGCCTGCAGGAAAGCGCTCAACAGTAAGGGTCCACTTTTCGCCCCAACTCAATGCTAATTTCCATTGAATATGCCATATGACCGATACCAAGAACGGATACACGCAAGTTCCAGCGACAACAGTCTCAGCGGAGGGGGAGGAGTCTTTCCGACACAATATGACAGACACATACTTATGACAACATAAGTATGTCCGTCAATCTGTGACACCATCACGCCCAAATGCATGTATCTTATGATTAGGCACTTTGGCCTTGTTTAACATGAGTATCCAACAATGTTACATTTGTAAGTCAGAAAAGATAAAAGTTCCTCATAATTTCCCTTTAAGCATTGTAGAAAATGGATGCCAAATTATCCGAATTGACTTAAACTGCAAGAAGTCCTAAGTGATGTGTTTTATTACTTAATTAATACCTAGAGATGTAACGATAAACGGTATTAATGATAACCTTGATAAAACTCCCGCTGGTTAGTTTTACCATTTTGAATAAGAATTATCAAAAAAACGTGATTGATAACTGCACTTTGATAAACTCACAAACTGACTGGCCCCGGCTCACTAGCTTGTAAGTTAACATGAAAACAAGAGAGATTAACGCCTTTCCCCATTAGGAAACAATATACCCCAATCTAAACTTGTATTGCTGTCTGAGCAACTGAGCTATTTAATTGTACACTTTGAACCTACAAGCTCTGCTCCCCTAGAACCGGGTGATCATTATATACTTTGTTCAAGGACTGATGAGCATTGTAGGACGCCACAACGCCTGCCAGAAATAACGAACAATAATAGATTTTGTTACTTACTTTTATTTTGAATTCATCTTAAAATGCTACAGTACAAACCAATATTTAAAACAAAAGCTTAGCCATTAGTCACATATTAGTGAAGCATAAGAAACATAAAACATTTAAAATAGTGGGTTTTCTAAGACAGTCTATTTTATCCATTCAGAAAATTTACTTGGTCAGAAGATTTCAGTATAAGTACTTTTTGAGCATGTTCAACATAACCTCGATAATGATAACTGTGATCATTTTGGTCACGATAACCGTGATATGAAATGTTCTTATTGTTACATCCCTAGCACCGTATTTTCCGGACTGGAGTGCACTGGTATACCAGCCACACCCACTAAATTTTAAGGGGGGGGGGGAATATGTTTCCTTATATTAACCGCCCCAGACTATAATCCGCAGATACATATTGCAGAATGAGTTATTTACACGGAAAGATTCTGTAACAGTTTATTCCAAACGAAGTCTGTAACACGGCAGTAAAACGGCTGATCAAACAAAACAGAAGTCATTGTCATGGACCCACTACCTGCGGAAGCCTGCTATCCAATTAGACTCAATAACGCCACGGTGACGTTTTGGTAAGTTTATTGAGGGGTTTGTTAAACTGAAACAATACAAAAACAATGCCATTGTAAGTTAATAATACGAACAGACATTCATAAACGTGTTTGCACGCTAACGACGCTAGCGTAAATACATTACAATAGCACATACAAATATGCATGAAAACACTCTTAACAGACTGTGACAGACTCTCGCTGTCGTCCGGGTTCCATGGACCACCAAGCACAGACATGACGTCGAGCAGTTTTGACTTGGTTTATTTTTCAATAAACCTCAGTCTCGTTGCGTCGCTTTTCAGCTCTGCCTCCTTAACTGCTCGTTCCCCGGTTCGCTTTTCAGCCTGCCGCGTCGTCGTCTGCCTCTCGCTCTCTGTCTCTTCCGCGCTGCATCCACTGCTGGTTCTCCAACTCCTTCTGCCCCGTCGTTCTCAGCTGCCGCCCTTTTACACACTGGGAGGAGATTATATAATTGTGCCCTGGTGGGCGATCCACGCACCTGACATTTGTTTCGGCGTCGATCCCGGCGCACCCCGCCTCGCCGCCGGCCACGCCTCCTCGCCGCCATCTCGGGGTCGGCCCCGGCGTGCCCTGCCTTGCTGTCGGTCTGCCGGCCACGCCTCCCCACACAGACATTACACATGGGACGGTTTAGTAAGTACAAACAGTTGTAGTTATATCGTAAACCTTACAAACGTTGCTTGGAGTTATGCATGATGAATCCATGCGAGTAAAAACACTATGGACAACTACAAGACTGAATGACACTCTTACTTCCGGTTGAAAGCACTAAATGGAAGGACACTGCAACACCTGCAGTGAGCGAACTCCTACAAAAGATGGCGCCACAGCCTAGTGTATTTACCTATTTTTTTCTTCAAACTATTTTTATTATTGTTGTTAGCCAAGAAAAATCTATAAATTAGCCGCACCGTCTTATAAGCCGCAGCGTGCAAAGTGTAGGAAAAAAAGTAGTGGCTTAGAATCCGGAATTTACGGTAAAAAGACAAACTAACTTGTCCCCTTTTTATTTGATGATAGATGTTAATTTGTTTGCTTTAGATCGACTTTTTTTTTTCTTTTGGGTGCTGCTCAGACGTATAAAAAAAAAAAACCTGAGTCCTGAAATACTATATTAAGACGAGTACTTGTATCACTGAACATGATCACTAGTAGGAGAGTACGCTTGAAGTCCGGTGTACAAGTATACAATATCCCCTTTCAAGGGCAAGGTTTAGTCAAGCGTGCTTTTAGGGAGGAGTGTGGCTTCACAGTACTTTTAATATACTTAAGCTGATAATGATGATGATGACACACCGAGAAGCCTCACCTGACAACAGCGAGCAGTGTCAACATGCATGTTGTGTCCATGATTTAAATGACTCGTTCCATTCTAATGGAGCTGTAAATGAGTACAGCAGCTCAATTAACGGGGTACAAGAAACGTGTTCTAAAGCCGATTCACACACTGAAAAACATCAGAAGCCATTTAAAGGGACAGAGTTCACACTACGACACTCTTCATCAAATGAATATGTGCATTGTTTGCACTACAATGAACATATTTATCAGTAACTATTTTTATACAGTTAAACTTGGTTAATTATAATGTTACTGTTTGTTCTTTCGGTCATGTGCAGCTGCTAATGAACTATGAACTGTCAACCCTTTTTCGATTACACATGCACCTCCTGGTACCCTAGCACCTCCAAAACCCTCAAATCTAAACTCCAAACATTCCAGGACAAGCTAGTCAGATTACTTTTAGACCTCTACCCCAGATCACACCTCACTCCTACCCACTTCTCTAAAGTGGGCTGGCTCAGGGTGGAGGACAGAGTAAAACAACTTGCACTGAGCCTAGTCTATAAAATCCGCTACGCCTCCCTGATACCGAAGTACATGTCAAACTACTTCCTTAACGTAAATGATCGCCATAACCACAACACCAGGGGGAGCTCCACTAACCATTTTAAACCCAGATTCCGATCCAACAAAGGTCTTAACTCATTCTCTTTCTATGCCACATCAATTTGGAATGCGCTCCCAACAGGTGTAAAAGAAAGGGCATCTCTATCCTCCTTCAAAACCGCAATAAAAGTACACCTCCAGGCAACTTCAACCCTAAACTAACACCCTCCCCGGATTGTAAATAATCAAATGTAAATAATCAAATGTAGATACTTTTTCTTATGCTTTCTGATCTCTCTCTCTCTATGTCCACTACTTGCTGTACATATCCTACCAAGTCAGACCTACACTGTTTCAATGTCCATTTCTCTGATGATGCAATTGTTGATGCTGATTGTTGATGACAGAAGTGTTGATACCAACCAAACTTAACCCCCCGCCCCTCCCCTCCATATCCCACACCCCGGATTGTAAATAATGTAAATAATTTAATGTATATACTCTGATGATTATCTTGTGTGATGACTGTATTATGCTGTTAGTATATATTTGATAGTATATATCTGCATCATGAATCAATTTAAGTGGACCCCGACTTAAACAAGTTGAAAAACTTATTCGGGTGTTACCATTTAGTGGTCAATTGTACGGAATATGTACTTCACTGTGCAATCTACTAATAAAAGTTTCAATCAATCAATCAATAAAACTGATTTTACAGTGAATATCAGTGACAGTGACAGAGGACACCATTCTATTATGTAGCGCACAAGATTACTCAGCCTGTATTGCAGATCAATTTAAAAGATGCAAATGTTCAGTAAATGGCCAGTTAGAAAAAAATAAAGTGACCATATTTAGTGTTTTTAAATATTTTTGGTCTGTTTCCAAACGTTGTAAAATGTACTTTATCTATTTATTTATGATTTCCTATACCGATTGGAGTAATTTCTCATATTACATACAGAAAAATACTACTACATAATACAAGACCCTCAGTCGAAGTACAAGTTCTGTTCCTACGACGGCCATGTACAGTAGAGGCCAAAAGTTTGGACACACCTTCTCATTCAATGCGTTTTCTTTATTTTCATGACTATTCACATTGTAGATTGTCACTGAAGGCATCAAAACTATGAATTAACACATGTGGAGTTATGTACTGAACAAAAAAAGGTGAAATAACTGAAAACAGGTTTTATATTCTAGTTTCTTCAAAATAGCCACCCTGTGCTCTGATTACTGCTTTGCACACTCTCGGTATTCTCTCGATGAGCCTCAAGAGGTAGTCACCTGAAATGTTTTTCACTCCTTGATTAGTGGAATTTCTTGCTTTATCAATGGGGTTGGGACCATCAGTTGTTGTGAATGAGAAGGTGTGTACAAACTTTTGGCCTATTTTGGTGTACGGTATGTCAAAACCTGTATTAAATTACACCTAAGTCACCCACATATAACACATCCAGCAATAAAAAGACTAAATACAACATTTAATTAAACATTACGCAATTAAAAATAAATTTAAAAAAGCAAACAACTCCTTTATCCAAGTATTCTTTGTATCCATTTATTGCACTCAAGAAAAGGGCTTATGGTTCGGATAAAGTGGTGATTATTAGACGACTATGCTGCTAAGCCGGTTAATGTTATCCAGGGTAAATCCCACCTAACCTTATCCTTGTCCACACACACACACAATGGTCGTTTAAGACCCCTCCCCTCCTCCGTCTGCCGGCGCAACGCGACCTAATACGCATGTGCGGAAAATGCGCACGTCATAGTCACCTCCAGTGTTGCGTTGTGTGCAAGTTCTTAAATGTAACTTATCTGAACAATATCCAGTGTTGTGGTGTTTCAATTAACTGGAATCCAGTGTGCTGTGGGGCCCTATTGTAGTGAATCACGCCTGAGCCATCATAAATTAATCAAATCTTTTATGGACAAGTGAAAGTAAACAATGTGACAAAGAACATTTTACAACAATCAATCTCGAGATGTAGATATCTGGTCAGGACACTCCTCACTCTTTTGCCTTCACCTTCATTGTCCATTCTTTTTTTGGTGACTTTATATACTCTGGACCTAGACGTTGAGTCCGTGACATACATGGAGGACAATAACTGATACAGTCTGCTTTGCCAGTCCAAAAGCATTCGCCGTTTTTCCGTAGTCTTCCCTCGACGGCCAGGTAATACAAAGCACAGGCTACCTTTTTTTTTTATCACATACACAGGAGCTCGCATTCTCGTTGTCTCTCCTTCGACAAATAGACAACGTTTTTCAGTAAGTAGAATCACAGCTGACCTGGACATTGGAAAGTTCTCTTGCCGTCTGAGAAGTGTTGTATCCCAAATAGCTGCGATCGCTTTCTCTTAAGGTATTAATGTGTGATTTCCACAAGTGTCTGTACAGACGGAAGGAGAAACACGGGCATGTCTGGATGACTCGCCTCCATATTTCTAGTGGTTAGCACCGAGTTACGAAACCGCTTTATTATGAAGCTGGCTGAGGCGCGTTCTTTCTGACGTCACTTCCTGTGTGGGGCGCGGTCTTTCTGGTGTCACTTCCTCTCCGAACTCAGCTTGTAAATGATCAATGAGTCCATACAAAGCTAAGAGCCGGAGATTCAAGAAATAGACGGCGCACTTACTTGTGTATAAAATTATCCAAGGAGGGGAACCTTAAACGATTAATTAGTGTGGCCGAAACAGGGCTTAGGCTAAATAATTATTTGTTTAAGGGGTTATCTCGCTTAGTATAGACATAGCCTTAGTAGTGATGGCTAAATGACACCTCAGTGAGTGTAGGGCACACTCACTAGCTGTATTGACACTGCACTGATACTGTGTTGGTGTTTCATAATGGTCATCCGCTCCTTGTGGATTCAAAAGGTCCCTACTATTGACCTGGAAATAAAATTAATATTATTATTTATATATATTTTTTTTTGTTCCGTTTAGATCGATGATGGTCAACCTTCCCTCTAAGGTGCGCGCCTGCGCAATTGCGCACAGCTCAAGCGTCCTCTGCGCCCAGCAAATATATGCCGCGCACCAAATCAAATCCCATCTGAATTCTAAACAAAATAAACACATTTATTCTGTATAATTTTGCAATGCAACTCTGAGTGACAGTGACAACAAGCGGCCATAGCGGTGTTCGTCAACACCGTTCATTTGAACACCGTTCAATTATTGTACCGTCTATCGAGATGCTTCGGGGACAGGAATTATATCGATCACTTTATTGAGCAAAACTGTTTATATTCGGCCATAACCACACCAAAAACATGAGTAAAAAACTTCTATCTCGAAAAACTATCATTTTTTGCTGTACAAACCAGGCCAAAACCAACTTGTCATCTGTCACCAACACGCATAGCACCAAGCCACTCGTGCGTTTATGGCCACACAAAAAGTCGGACAACTCAAACACCACACAAAGTTACACTATGACTCCTCAGTCATATATGTGCTTATTCTACTGTCATTTATTATTAATGTTAATTTATTTATATTAATCATGGAATGCTGTTACTAGAGAAAGTTACAGGAATGCACACTTCATCCTATGCTTACATTTCATTGTGCAACATGAGGATGTTTAAGGGGAACT
Source organism: Entelurus aequoreus (assembly GCF_033978785.1). Lineage (NCBI taxonomy): Eukaryota > Metazoa > Chordata > Actinopteri > Syngnathiformes > Syngnathidae > Entelurus > Entelurus aequoreus. The sequence continues at coordinate 28,847,160 of NC_084755.1, forward strand.
AAATGTGATCTCTGAAAGGGGTACAAATGATTTCCAAAGCAGGACCCCCACCCAGACATATTGTACAATACTAATCTATAGTTTATGATAAACAAGATTCCTTTTATTTTCATTACAAGTGGGCCAAATCACTAATATTACAAAATAATCTCATGAAAATGACTCCTGTCATTTGAGTGTTATTATAAAAGACTGGTTTGAGACAGGTGTGCTGCTGGTATTGCCACGTGTGATGTTGCTCACATGTGCTCCACTGAATGCTCAGGGAGCTTTTGTGTTTGCTCACACACATGAACAATTAGAGGGAACATTGATGATGGTGATGAAAACCTATGTCAAACGTGGCACGCCACTCCTCCGTCATTTAGTACGAGCTATGATTCCCATGGTGCTTCACAGTCAAACGCTCACATGTTTTTTTTCTTAAAGGGGCACACACATCCGGTCTTTGACGGACAGCGTATCACTCTGTTTTTGAAGGCATCAATGTTTCAATACCGTTTAGTTATCCCTATCCATTTTTTGGGCGGCAGATCCTTTCACATGCTCAAAGATACCATCTTTATCCTTGATGGCGGGTCGCGACAGAGACCAAGTATGCGCTCATTGCAGCATTTCTTCCATTATTACTTTCCTTTTTCTTTGACACACTGCCACCAGAAGAGTCTGTACATGCATATTTAAAATGCTCATGACAATCGCATAAAATTGGCTGCGAATACGGCGTCATCATTCACGGGAGAACATGAGCTGTCGACCATGTGAAGGTGGCTTTTGTTACACAGGCGTTGAACCGGTCATTTGCTATACGATACCCGTGACCGCCGCCGAGATCAGATGGCTTATGTAAGCATCATTGCGACTTGCAAGGACGCCAACACATGCTATTTACAAGTTTGATTTAGTAGTATTATCTCTTGTCTTGTTTGTTGTATCGGTTTAAATAGCTGTCAACAAAGAGTTGACTTACTTTAACACCATGTTCTTTTCCCTTCCACAGGGGCGACCCCACTATGGTCAAATTAAATGTAGCCATAACGTGTGGCTACCTGCTGTATGGTGAGCTGTTATCAACTGTTGTGCCATTTTGTCCTTGCGGATCAGTCCATATTGTTGACATACAGACAACTTCACACAGCCTTTACCATAAATAATGCAGCTTTCACTAGGCAACATGATATCCATGTTAACCTTTCTTGTTCTAACACAACCTCTGGCAAAAATGATGGATGGATGGAGATCTTCTAAGAATAATGTATTTTTGTATTTTATAGCCAGAACTGTATTCATTTAGTTGTTTAATTTATTTAAAAAAAAAAAAAAAAGAGGACAGACATGACACAAAACTTTCTGGCTAAAAGAAACTCTAAAATAAATTCAGAAATTAAGTTGTGGTAGTCAATAACGGTTTTATTTTTAGATCAAGCAGAGTAAAAACAAATATGGAATCACCCTGAAAATGTTCATTTCCAAAGTTAACACCTTGTAGTTGTTCAGTAGTCTGCAGTTTAAAAAAAAAAAAAAGAAAAGGTGCTGACACCTTGGAGAGCTGTTGCACCAGGTGGATTGACATGAATCACGGCTCCAAAACACAAGTTAATTGAAACAAACTCCTTCAAAATGGTAAATCATCACGCGATGTTGCAAAAGATGTTGATAGTCAGCTGTGTGTAAAATGTGCACCAAGTACAAACATGGGAAGCTTGTAGAAGGCAAGCATACTGGTAGTCCAAGGAAAATAATATATGTATAATATATTTATATTATTCACATGCGAATAATGCTGTATAGTATTTATTGTCTATTGTGAGCGAACTGTGGTGCTGAATTTCCCCCAGGGATCAATAAAGTACTTAAGCAATACCTGTAGGTCTCAGAAACAGAAAATGCACTGCAAAAAAAGAAATGAAGAACAAATATTAAGAAACTGGAGTCAGCGTTTGTGACCGAACAGTTTGAAAGCCCATGTTGTAAAATTACGTACAGAAAAGCTCAACCAAAGCCGTCATTAACGTCTAAACAATAAAAACAAGGTTGCAATGGGCTAAGGAAAAGCAATGGTGGACTATGGATGACCGGATGAAAGTCAAGTTCAGTGATGGATCAAGAATCCGCATCGGGGAAGGTGACGATACCTTTTTGCTGTCCCGATGAGATTTGTGAAGATAACTGTGAAGCTGTCTGAATTAAAGGAGGTGATTAGAATTGAAGATCAACAATTTATTCTACAAAGAGGAGAAAATACAAACAGTAGCAATACCAGAATACTGAGCTGTCTGGGGTCCGGAGCCTTCCCTGAAAATGGTCGTTTCATTTCGGCCGCACCGAACTATAAGTCGCAGATGTATACCGGCACAAAAGATAAACGGTGCCTGTCACACGGCAGTAAAACGGCTGATCAAACAAAACAGAAGCCATCGTCATGGACCCACTAGCTGCGTAAGATAGCTCTCCAACAGCTAAACAGACTCAATAACGCCACAGTGACGTTTTGGTGATTTTACTGAGGAATTTGTGAAACTGAAACAATACAAAATAATGCCTTTGCAAGTTAATAATAATACAAACATTTGTAAACGTGTTAGCATATTCACTAATGCTAACAATGCCAGCTTGATTACATTATGATACCACGTACAAATATGCATAAGAACACTCCTACAGACGTCACACATGGGACGATTTTGTAAGTATGAATAGTTTTTGTTCTATTGTAAAACTTACAAACGTTGCTTGGAGTGAAAAATGAAGAATCATTTCGGGCAGAAACGCTCTGTACAGTTTCATTTCCAGTTTAAGGCATTAAATACAGAAAGTACATTTTCAACCCGCAACACCTGCAGTGAGCGAAGCCGTCCAAAAGATGGCGCCATAGCACAAACAATAACACACCTTTTCAGTGTCAAACTATTTGTTAAAAAAACAACCTTATGGCCGCTAGTAAAGAAAAATCCATAAAATAGCCACACTGTTTTATAGGGCTGGGCCGATAACACGATATCAATAAATATTGCAATAGACACATCATTGATATCAATAGAAATGCGTTTGATCAAACATTTGACATATATTTATATTTTTTGGGTCGGAAGAAACAAGAAATTATGAAGCAACATTTGTTGCATGAAGTCACTGGCGTTCTGGGAGCCCAGCTAAACAGGAAACAGGAAATGTCACGCTAACAGCCAATCAGGTAACAGTTTCACCTACCAAGTTTGGTGGTGTCGTTTTTCTGTCTCGCTGTGGATTCTCTGCATGGAGTGAGAAGAGAAAGTGTGATATCTTGATACATCAACTTAATAACTTGTCTTTAATTTTGTTGGTTTTAAGGCAGACAGTGCGGCAACATCCTCAAAACTTACAATGTGTCGGTTCAATGAGTACCTTCCCAAACTACTCTGTAGTGTTCAATAGCCTAACTGCCATCTAGTGTCTGGAAACTGCAACTACCGTCAAATGGACTGCCATTATGTTACCACCTGACTACCAAGTCACCTTCTCCACTGATAAATAGCACCCTTGGTAAGTTGGAAATTGTATTACTGTATTTATTAGCAGGCTTAAATAAGTCATAAAAAATATAAATTAATATCAATATTGATCAATATAAAAAACGTATATCGTGATTACAGTTTTCAGCCATATCGCCCAGCCCTACTGTTTTATTAAGCCGCGGGGTTCAAAGCGTAGGGGGAAAAAAGTAGCGGCTTATAGTCCAGAAAATCCGGTACATAAGATCAAACGTCATGGCCTGTAAATAGTGCGATTCTCAATCCAATTAAAAATGTGTGGTGGAATTTGAATAAAATAGTTGATGACAAGACTCCAAGCTGATCTGACAACAGCGATCAGAGAAAGTCTGTCTGTCACTCGCTGTTATAAAAGCCAAAGAAAGGGCAAAAAAGTACTTGTTGTAGTGTTTTTGTTGTTTTTCAAGATCGCATGTTTTTTTCCTCAGAATTGAGTGATGATATTTTTTTCTTTTTATTTTAGTTTTTCCTCAAGTCAAATTGTCATTTCAAATCGTTTTGTGTCATGTCTGTTCTCTGCTTTTTTTTTATTTATTTTTTTATAAACAACTGCATAAACATCCTCCATGTCTGCTGAGTCCAAAGATTTTAACCCGAGGTTGTACTGATGTTCCATTTGTCAGCGTCTTCGTCTTCATCTTCTTCAGTCTTTAAAAGTATAATTGTTTCTTTTCTAGATCTTTTGCTGCTTGCATGTAATTGGAGCACTATGGGAGACAGCTTTTTTGTCTGTCACCACTTGGCGGCGCTCTATGCATATGGATATGTGCTGGTAGGGCTTCTTTGTATTGGGTCGAGACTGCATGAATTGAAACAGTGCCACAATTTGAGGCTTTTTTCTCGAGTTATCCTTTAAATTAATACCTGTGTTTATATTTGAGATAATTTGTGGTTTTGGCTCGTTTCAGACACGCGGCGTGCTCCCCTACTTTGCCAATTTTCGTCTCATTTCAGAACTATCCACGCCATTTGTGAACCAAAGGTGAGTCGGTCTAATTGTTTGATTTTCCACCCAGCAATTACATTGCATTGATGGAGTGATTCATACTACTATTGCAATATATTTTGTTAACAATAATGACACAACTCCAGATGCAATAATCAAAATAGTGACAAACTATTTAATAATCTCACATCCAAAACATTCAAATAATTTTGATAGAAAAATACACCATATGACTGTAGTAGGCAAAATGTGCTTGCTATACCCTGTAGGCACTTTAGAGGGCGCTGCAGGCTCAGCCATAACAAGAGATACTTGAGAAATGTCTCACTAAAATAAGACGATACTGTATTACGTATTTTAACAGGCATTACTTTATGTCGAGTTCAATGGATCCCCAACCACCGTTGCCTTTTTTTAAATAGTTTTATATGTATCAACACTGAATTTAATAGCAGTGCAAAGCATATTAAAAAAAAATAAGGCCTCTATTTTATTTTGAAAATAATATGCAACTGCATGTATTTTACTCTTGCTAACTAGCGTTGCCAGACATGGTATCTATCACATTCAAACGATAATATCACCCTTTGTACAATCGATAATGACAAAATACAACCCCGTTTTAGCAAACAAGCGTTGTCTAACATGCCTCTTTACTGCCTAGCTGTTAGTTCATTTAAAAGTAAAGCCACCATACTTTATCACGAGGCTCAAAACATAGTTTTTTTTATTCAAAGTAACAGCAATTCAACATTGGCTTGATTGTGGTGGTTAAAACAAAATGACACCTCCCTATTTGCCCCTGTTTGCGTGAATAAGTGCATGAAAAATGTCAATTATTGAATGACAGGATGCTTCATCCCTAGCTTCTTCCTGCTCCCGTCCCTGATAATAATATAATGGAAAATTCTCCCCATCATTCACCGTAGCGCATTGTTAGAGCTGTGCTTATAAGTATAGTGGATGTCAGGAAAATATGTAGATTTATGTTTGGACTTGGTTACATTTTGTATTTTGCACAACATTATTATTTATTTATATTTAAATTATTATTACTGCATTACACACTTTTTTTTTTTTTAATTTATTAAAAAATTGTATTGTTCTTTTTCCTATGATACTGTATTAAGTCTTTCATTTTCATTTTGTACAATTTTCCATTTTGTCTATTTGTGCACTTTCATTTTTAAGTTGTTCTTGATTTATTTTATTAATTGATTGACCACAGCTGTAACAGCTGTACAACTGCAAAATAAGTTACCATGCTGGGGCCAAATAAAGTTGTAGTATTAGCCCAATCACAGTCAACCACAGCATTAGTCTGTTTTTTCCAGAGTGTCAGTGAATGCACCACAATTTGTTTTGTTTTCATGTCTGAAATAAACTACGACTAATGTACGTTAGGGATCAAATTGTTTTGATTCAACCTTTTCTCACCAGGTACCACCTCAGAAAAGACTTGGCTCTCCAAGTACCACCATAATGACCCAACATTAAAATACAGTAGCGTAGCAGGGCTATATATTCATTAAAAACAAGGCAAAGGTTGTATTTAACATCCCATCTTCTTCCACTTATCCGAGGTCTCACCCTATCTCATTTCGGCCGCTTGTACCCGTGCTCTTGTCCTTTCGGTCATAACCCAAAGCGCATGACCATAGGTGAAGATGGGAACGTAGATCGACCGGTAAATTGAGAGCTTTGCCTTCCGGCTCAGCTCCTTCTTCATCACTTGTTTTATTTAACAATATTTTTGGCCACTGTTTGAACAGTAACACTGTGTTTAATATAGAAAAATTAAACACTTTAATCAATAGAAACTTTAAGACCAAATATATCACTCTTGAATCAACACAGCAGTTAATACTATGACCAATGTTAATTAAAAACTAAATGTGAGATATAAATAATAATGGAAGTATAATTGTTTGTATATAGTATATAATTGGTACAAAGGTTTAACATGTGTACAAGGATATTTCACATGCCTTTACTGTGTATATAATTGAACAGTGTTTATGTTGTGTTCAATGTGTATTTATAATATGTTGTAAAAAGGAAATGTCATAATTTTTGGAAGCTCATCTTGTATTTGACATTGTTTATAGGGTTAAGCGCAATAAGTGTTGAACATCAGCCTAAACTAGGGATGTCCAAACTTTTTCCACTGAGGGCCGCAAACGGAAAAATTAAAGCATGTGGGGGCCATTTTGATATTTTTCATTGTCAAACCATAACAAAATATATGGATTTTTTAAAATGTATTTTACCTTTAGGGGTTCCGGGGACCATAAAGGGTCTCAGTTACTAAAATGTTAAAAAATAAGTCTAATTTTTATTATTATTTTTTATTTAACGCTTACAGTAAATCTCTATATCAACTTTTTAAAAAAAAAGGTTTTATGGCTTTTCTGTCAAAAACAACTTTGTTTTTTTATAGTAAAACTGAAATATGCAGTATTTAGTAATTAGAGCCCTAAAAGATCAATAATGCAGGACACCATTGATTTTAATTCTTTAATATTTTTGAGTAATCACAGTGAAAAGATAAATAAAATACCACTAAATATATTTGGGATCCAAAAGGTGCCCCACTTATAAAGTGATACATTTTTATTTGTATTTTTTTTTTTTTACTTTCAACACTTAAGTTACGAGATCAACTTCAGATACATCTGTCGATTTTATGTTTTAACTATTATTTTGTTTGTTTTATGCTCTTTTGTCAAAGAAAACTTTTGTGTTTTTATATGGCAACTACACAATATATGCAATATTTACCACATAAAACATTTTAAAGTGAAATATTTCAAGTAATTGGAGCCTTGAAAATAATTCATTATAACATGGATTTTTTTTCATTATTATTTTTTTGAGCAATGGCAAAAAAATAAAGAAAGACAAAAGAAAAAAAAAACAGCCTGCATGGCAGCTTTGTGTCAACATTGCAACTTTTTCTCGTTAGATTCCACTTTTTTTAATGTTATTTTTTATTTTTTGCAATAGCATTTCCAGAATGTGTGGCGGGCCGGTAAACAATTAGCTGCCGGCCGCAAATGGCCCCCGGGCCGCACTTTGGACACCCCTGGCCTAAACCCTTTCGGTCTGCAACATTTTCAATTTATGAATGCACAACTGTTTGTTTACGTAAAACTGTTTGTTTATTTTGTTGACCATTGACCGAAGAAAATAATAAACTAAACTAAAAATAATAATGTGATTCGTACCACTAGATGGAGCCAACGAGTTTGGAATTCACTATATTCTACTTTATGGTTGGGGTTTTGAAGGACCCTTTGAAGGTTTCCATAACAAAAGCGTTTATTGCCACGTACTTTTGCATGTCGCTGACACGCTTTCCCACTCTCGTCCCCGCAGGTGGTTCTTCGAAACACTAAAATACCCCCGCTCGCACGGGCTGGTAGTAATAAACGGCGTGGCCATGGCGGCGGTCTTCTTCCTGGTGCGCATCGCCGTCATGCCGTCCTACTGGCTCAGCGTGTTCGCCACGTTCGGCACGGCGGACTTCGAGCGCCTGGGCTTTGGCGCCCAGGTGGCCTGGATCTGCTCCTGCGTGGCGCTGGACATCCTCAACACCATCTGGATGTACAAGATCGCCCGCGGCTGCTACAAGGTGTTGATCGGCAGGAGGGCCCGCAAGGGCAAGGACGGCGTGGAGGCCGCCGGCTGCTCGGAAAAGCAAAAGCACGCCAACAACCACACGGACTGAAGGGGAACCGAGGAACACATCTGGGAATATGGGAAAACTCAGCCCTCCTCCCTGAATTAGCCAGCGGAGCGGGCTGGGAGTCCTCAGGTTGGAACCCTGACACAGGTGGACTGTCCTTTTTGACTCAATCCAGCACCAGCCTTTGCAGCCTCAGTGGTTTAGCATTCTGTTGCAGAACTCACTAAAACTTAGTTGTTGTTTTTTTAAACCCTTCCACTTCCCATCACCGTCATCCCCACCTTTCTCACATCCACTCCAAGCCCAATCCTCTGAAGTGCCTGTAAAAAAAAAAAAAAAAAAAAGACAACAAGGCAGTATAGGCCAGTCCAGGTTGACCGAGACCGCACGTTCAAGTCCTTCCACTCCTGCAGGCCCTGTAGTGTTTTTGTCAATCAGGTCTCCGGTCTCCCAACACCCAAGGAACACCGTAATGCCTCGTGGAAAGTGTTCCCTGCTGTGGCACCTGCCTTTTCTCACCAGCCATGGCGCTTTTTCCAATTTGGGACCGCACGCCGGCTTCACGGCAGACGTGTAGCCCTACGGTCTATTTGGAGTTCTCTAACGTGGGTCTGAGCAAGGTAACTTGTGCATTCTACATTTATCATCTGCCTCACTGGATTGGGCTTCACTGTCCAGCCTTAACTTATTGTTTTATTATTTTATCTTCTACCTCCCCTCTCCACCCCCCTGCCTTACGACATCAGCAATGTCTTCTTCATGAGCTTTTTTTTTTTTTTCTTTAATTTTTATTTTTTTCTCCCTTCTCTACTGTGAATGTAGTGTTTGAAATCATATCTTTTTCTTTAGCCAACCACTGCAGCGAAACAAGCGGCATAAAATATGCTCAAGGAACCAGTGCACCCTGGAAGCTTTTAATCTTCCAACTATCTCCTGTCAACAACTCTTTAAAAAAAACAAAAAAAAGAAGAAAAAAAAACTGTCTCCCCTTAAAGGGAAACTACCCTTTTTTTGGGGGGTGGGGGGGGAATTTTGCCTATCTTCACAATCATTATGAGAGACAAGAACACACGCCTTTTTTTTTTTTCACGATTTTAAAGATGCGGCTAATGGAAGTCACCGCTGTAGCCTTCAAAGCATCTAAAACAACTTCAAAACCCTCCATCGTTTTATATAAACATTGCAAGTATATATATAAAATGTAGTAACAGACACCTTCATAACAATATGTAATATGTTTTATATACACACTGCAAGTATATATATAATGTAGTAACAGACACCTTCATAACAATATGTAATATGTACAATTAACACACTGCAAGTGTATATATATATATATATATATATATATATATATATATATATATATATATATATATATATATATATATATATATATATATATATATATATGTATATATATATGTATATATAATGTAGAAACAAACACCTTCATAACAATATGTACAATATACACACAAGTGTGTGTGTGTATATATATATATATATATATATATATATATATATATATATATATATATATATATATATATATATATATATATATATATATATATATATAATGTAGTAATAGACACCTTCATGACACTATGTAATATGTACAATATACACACTGCAACTATATACTGTGTATAATGTAGTAACGGACACTTTCATAACAATATGTACAATATACACCCTGCAAGTATATATATAATGTAGTAACAGCCACCTTCATAAGAATATGTAATATGTACAATATACACACTGCAAGTATATATATAATGTAGTAACAGACACTTTCATAACGATATGTAGTATGTACAATAAACACACCAAGTATATATATATATATATATATATATATATATATATATATATATATATATATATATAATATAGTAACAGACACCTTCATAACAATATACACACTGCAAGTATATATATATATATTATATAAATACACAATGTAGTAACACACCTTCATGACAATATGTAAATGTTCAATATTTACCGTATTTTATTTCCGGGACTGACTTCTTTCGCGCATTAATTTCCGTCTCCATAGCAAAGCACGTCTGACTTCCAGCAACAAATGTGTGTTCCTACTTCCGGATACAAAATGCTTGTGTGTGTTCTAATCATAGCAGACTTGGTAACAATCAACGAAGACGACTTTTTTGGATAAATGAGGTTTCACAGCCTTGTCTTTTTGAAGCTGAATATACGGCGGATGAACTGGTCAGAGGTCAGCACAAAGGAAGCCGAGAGAGTGAGGTGAAATCGTCTCGAAGCCTGCAAATGTGGAATTTAGAGATAAGCTATTTTGACGTAAATGGGGTGCTGACTCAAATAAACCGGGAAAAAAAACGGCCCCGGCCAGCTGGACCAAAGAGACAACTTTCCATCGAGTGAATCACACTTTAATACTGTACATGATCCACGCAGCACGTCATGCGTGTTATTACAACTACAGTACATACGTTGTCTGGCTAGCTGAGTACAAACAAAACATGAAATAATACTTTAATTATAATTTTACTGTATAATGATTGTTCATGTTTTTCAGTCGGTACAGAAGGGTGTCTTATCGCATTGTGTTGTGCATTACAAACTCAAAATGCATTTCGTGCTGACGTAGAAGCTAGTTAGCTTTTACAGCTAACACCGTAGCACGCCGATGTGTTAGTACGATAGAAAACGAGTTCCTCAGTGTTCACTCTTACAATAACAATGTCTCTACAGTTTGGTTAGTATACAGGTTACAGAACATGAATGAAGTATTGTTGACGGTTTTTGAATACATTTTAAAAGTGATTTAAAGGTAGAATTAATTGCTCCTATTAGCTGCCTTGCTAGCCACCGAGAGCAAGCCCATTTTTACATGTTAGAATGCAAACAAAATCAAAACCTTTTATCTTCTTGTTTGTCATGGATGTGAACGATGGGCAAAATTCCCCCCAAAAAAGTGCAGTTCCCCTTTAAGATTCATAAAGGACGCCCCTGCTTTTAACACCCCTTTTGTTCACCGAGCAATATGATGTCTTTCGAAAGTCTCAAAAAGGAGACTTTTTCCTAATAACCACATTCATTTTGGATGTAATCACTTTTTTGGAATGCTGGCAATCTGCATGTTAGTGTTTTATTTTCTGTTACTCTACAGAGCATGGTGACATTACCAGCCACCTTTCCACCAAGCGGTACGGTACAGTTCAGGTCTGGAAAAGTACGCTTTTAGATCGGCGTTTTGACGTAGTTTAAGTAGTTTACAGTTAAACTACGTCCACACAGAAGTGCTCGATGAGACTCAAGGATTTGGCGCTACCTGTTAAACTATGTACAGTAGGTGGCAGTATGCGTCGTACTGTAACTCCACATCATAGCTCAGGCTCGGGATGGGCGTCAAATTCGGTACTTTTATAGGTACCAATCAGGTTTTTTCCAAAATGTACATATATATAAAATGTTTAGATACCTTTTGTGGCTCGTGACGTCCCATCCGGTGGCAGATTAAACATTTGGCGAGAAAACATGAACTGTCTCTAAGTAATGTTGCAATTTTCCATGCCGACAAACCAGTGTGCCTGACAAAAGACGCGCAAATGTGACGCAAGGCTCCACTTTTTTCCAAAATGCGCTAGCTCCATGCCAATTTACATTACAAATTTATACGGCGATTTCCGCACGTCCAAATTTGGTAAAGAAAACTACAACCGAGACGCACGGTACAATCACACAGCTGTTGTGCAATAAGTGCAACCCTTACAGTATAAACACTTTGTAGGGTGCAACAGAAGACTGGATTGGCTTATTCGGCTTCATGGCAAAAAGTACTTCCTGGCTACAGAAATACGCCATAGTCTGTAGACTGATGCCGTCTAACGTCGTGGAATTGCAACTGCTAGCAAAGTCTACAAATGAGACTCGGGAGTGTAAGAAAACACGATAACAGCTGGATAGCACTTTGTCTTAATCAGGTCGTTGTTAAAAAAAACAAAATATATATATATATATATTTTTTTTTTTTTAATTTATTTTTAAACATTTATTAACACGTTACCACACACAAAAATAGAGAAAATGAGTACTGTTGAATGCCGGTATCCCTAGTTCCCTAGGTCAGCCAGAGAATAAGAAGACAAAGCAGGAGGAATCAGTGTTGCCAACTTAGCAGACTTCGGTAGCTATATTTAGCGAGCGTTCAAACCCTTTCAGATAACCTTTTTTTTTTTTTTTTTTTCTTCAAATTAAATCTTGTGAATTGTTCCGGCAGTTTTGAAGAATCTTACACGAAAGCAGTTATGTTTTTTTCTCAAAGAAGACCAGGTGCATCTAAAAGCTCTGTTGTTGTTGTTTTTTTTGACGTAAACAAAAAATGATGCTGTCAATTTCACATCAAATGAATCACACTTTGAAATTTGGATTAATCATGATTAATTACAGGTTATTACTCGATTTGCATCATTTAAATTAACTATTAAAAAAAAAAAAGATCCCAATAATTGGAGGCAAGTGCAATGCAAAATCGAATTGTCATCCAGAACATTTTTAAATGTATTCCTGGAATGTGTATGGTTTATTTGCTCAAAATGTGGTGGCACTAAAGTCTGTTTTCAAGTGACATTTTCCAGTGACCACACTAAAAATAAGCCACACAAGAAACCTCATTTGTATTTCCAGTATAGGCTGTCAAACACATGTGATTAATTACAAAAAATGATGACATTGACCGTGTGTAAACGCAGATTAATCATGTTATTTAGTCCTCTTTTACCTTTAACCGCGGGATGGTTACCCGAAAGGCGATGCGGCGGCGATTAATCACGTTTAATCAACATTCGAAAATGTGATCAATCCATCCATCTATTTTCTATACTGCTTACCCTTACTAGAGTCGCCTAGCTGACTTCAGGCGTGTGATTAGTTAATTGAAATTAAAAAAGGGTTACTTTTTTTAATAAAATTAATTAGATTTTTTAAATCTGTCCGATTAATTTGATTTAAAAAAAAAAAAGTTGTTTAATACATCAATGTATTTTCTATACTGCTTATCCTCACTAGTGTTGCCTAGCTGATTTCAAGCGAGGGAATAATCTAATTTTATTGTATTATTTTTCTATTTAAAGATTAATCTTTTAATAAGATTTATCACATTTTATTTTAGATCACTACGATTAATCTGATTGAAAATTTTTAATCCATCCATCCATGTTCTATACTGTTTATCCTCAATAAGGTTGCCTCGCTGACTTCAGGCGTGTGATTAATCAGATTTTTTTATTTTATTAAAAAACTACTTTTTTTAAAATCAGA
>NC_084755.1:28865639-28873139 GCF_033978785.1 Entelurus aequoreus
ATTGGCCAAAATGGTTCCCACATTAATGTATGCATGCTAACAGTTAGCATGTGACAAGTACCAACTTATAAGTCTGAGGCGTTCGGCTGAAAAAGTTAGCACTTTATTGTATGCATGCTAACAGTTAGCATGTGTCAAGTACCAACTTATAAGTCTGAAGCGTTCGGCTGCAAAATTAGCAGTTTAATTTTCGCATACTAACAGTTAGCATGTGTCAAGTACCAACTTATAAAACTGAAGCGTTCGGCTGCAAAATTAGCAGTTTAATTTTCGCATACTAACAGTTAGCATGTGTCAAGTACCAACTTATAAAACTGAAGCGTTCGGCTGCAAAATTAGCAGTTTAATTTTCGCATACTAACAGTTAGCATGTGTCAATTACCAAGTAATGAGTCTAAGGCGTTCGGCTGCAAAATTGGCCATAACACTTTGCAAATAATGTTAGCATGCTAACAGTTACCATGTGTCAAGTACCAAGTTACTTGAGTCTGAGGCGTTCGGTTGTAAAATTGGCCAAAACAGTTCGCACATTAATGTTAGCATGTGTCAAGTACCAACTTATAAGTCTGAAGCGTTCGGCTGCAAAATTAGCTGAAAAAGTTAGCAGTTTAATGTTAGCATACTAACAGGTCAGCATGTGTCAATTACCAAGTAATTAATGAGTCTAAGGCGTTCGGCTGCAAAATTGGCCATAACACTTTTGCACATTAATGTTAGCATGCTAACAGTTAGCATGTGTCAAGTACCAACTTATAAGTCTGATGCGTTCGGCTGCAAAATTAGCTGGAAAAGTTAGCAGTTTAATGTTAGCATACTAACAGTCAGTATGTGTCAATTACCAAGTAATGAGTCTGAGGCGTTCGGTTGTAAAATTGGCCAAAACAGTTCGCACATTAATGTTAGCGTGCTAACAGTTAGCATGTGTCAAGTACCAACTTATAAGTCTGAAGCGTTCGGCTGTAAAATTAGCTGAAAAAGTTAGCAGTTTAATGTTAGCATACCAACAGTTAGCATGTGTCAATTACCAAGTAATGCGTCTAAGGCGTTCGGCTACAAAATTGGCCATAACACTTTTGCACATTAATGATAGCATGCTAACAGTTAGCATGTACCAAGTTGCATGAGTCTGAGGCGTTCGGTTGTAAAATTGGCCAAAACAGTTCGCACATTATTGTTAGCATGCTAACTGTTAGCATGTGTCAAGTACCAACTTATAAGTCTGAGGCGTTCGGCTGCAAAATTAGCTGGAAAAGTTAGCAGTTTAATGTTAGCATACTAACAGTCAGTATGTGTCAATTACCAAGTAATGAGTCTGAGGCGTTCGGCTGCAAAATTGGCCAAAACAGTTTGCATATTAATGTTAGCATGCTAACTGTTAGCATGTGTCAAGTACCAACTTATAATAATAATAATAGATTTTATTTGTAAAAAGCACTTTACATTGAGTAAACAACCTCGAAGTGCTAGTGTATTAAAAAAATAAAAAGATAATAAATAAAAATTAAAAATAAAACAGCCAAATAGCTAAAACGAGTATGCATACATCTAAAAAAAAAAAGGCTTTTTTTTTTTTTTTAAATAAGGGTTTTTAAACTTTTTTTTAAAAGCATCAACAGTCTGTGGTGCCCTCAGGTGGTCAGGGAGAGCGTTCTACAGACTGGAAGCGGCGCACATTAATGTTAGCATGCTAACAGTTAGCAAGTACCAAGTTACATGAGTCTTGAGGCGTTCGGTTGTAAAATTGGCCAAAACAGTACGCACATTAATGTTAGCATGCTAACTGTTAGCATGTGTCAAGTACCAACTTATAATAATAATAATAGATTTTATTTGTAAAAAGCACTTACATTGAGTAAAAACAACCTCAAAGTGCTACAGTGTATTAAAAAAAATAAAAAGATAATTAAAAAAATTAATAAAAACTAGAACAGCCAAATAGCTAAAACGAGTATGCATATATCTAAAAAAAAAAAAAGGCTTTTTTTAAAAAGAAGGGTTTTTCAACCTTTTTTTAAAAGCATCCACAGTCTGTGGTGCCCTCAGGTGGTCAGGGAGAGCGTTCTACAGACTGGGAGCGGCGCACATTAATGTTAGCATGCTAACAGCTAGCATGTGCCAAGTACCAAGTTACATGAGTCTTGAGGCGTTCGGTTGTAAAATTGGCCAAAACAGTTCGCACATTAATGTTAGCATGCTAAGAGTTAGCATGTGTCAAGTACCAAGTTATTAGTCTGAGGCCTTCCGCCTCCAAATTGGCTCAAAAAGTTAGCAAGTTAATCATGGCATGCTAACAGTTAGCATGTGTCAAGTACCAAGTTATGCTGCAAAATTGACTGAAAAAGTGAGCATGCTATTGTTAGTATTGCTCTCTGAGGCTGAACCAATCAGTGGCCAGGATACTGAACAGCACCCTCGGGTGTAGTTGCCAATAATACTGCAGTGTTGACATTTCCACTTCATTTGTATCATTGAAGATGCTTCATTTGTGGCAAAATGATATCGAATGTTTTGTTACTGATATCAAGATATGAATGTTGTGTCTAGCCAGCTTAGCATGTATCAGAGCATCCTTCAAAATGTTATCCAGGCGGCCCTCGCTGGGAAAAAGTTTGGACACCCCTGAACTAAAGTATTAAAAGTATCGATCATTTGATATCGGAATTGATATTTAAGCGCAAATATCTGGTATCAACGGTATTGATATTTCAGTATTGATCCGCACATCGCTAAAAGGGGTTCATGTGGCCCCCATTTCTGTGATGGATCTCGTGTGAGAGGAAGGGGGGGGGTTAATCAATTGGCAATGCAGTCTGCTGAAAACGATGGAAAGCGCCACCCTACATAGCAACTGACGCTGTGGTCAAAGTTGGAATTGCCACAAAACAGGTGTTAAGATATTCCACACTAAAGTGTCCAGTGCACGCCCACCCAATTTGTCACGTTTCATGTGTCGGGTGAACCGCGACGACGGAGGCCATATGAATCCCCTTCCTACTGTACATTTCAAAATAAAAGCAGCAGTAGAAATGAGGTACTTCATTCACAGTTCTGCATGGTTTTGTAGCATTTTGTTGTCCTGTTGATCCCAGGTACTACTTTGGAAGTCCCGATCAGGACCTTGGAACACCACATGAATCGTCAATAACTGGAAATGTCGACTAATCGATGAATCAATCGAACATTTTTATCTTGTTTCCTGTTTTGTTTTTACGCAATGCAATCTATTTTTTGTTTGTTTTTTGGATTTTTTCTTTGCGAAACAGCCAACGGCCACGCAGAGGTTTTTATTTTGTTTTCCGGGGGTCCTCTGAGCGATTTGGATCTAAGGCTGGTCGTCCAGGTCTAAGTGTAGACCGGAGAACTTGACCTTTACTTGAAAGTGTTCTTCAATAAAGTTGAAGACCAGGAGAAGCTGCTGCTTGGTCACTGTGACTCCACGTGGCGTGTTGGACCCCAGGGTGCAGACATTAAAGGTCACTTCTAAACTTGCTCATGTTGTCTGCGACAGCTTCTTAAAGACTGCAGAACTCCTTCGTGATCCACACGGGGTCTAGGACTAGAAATCTTGCAATAGATACTTAAAAACAGCAAAATGCCGTCAGGTTATCTAGAGGTTCTTTGACTTGGGTTTTGGCAGTACATCCTCAAAAACAGCACAGTCATTGTGTCATATAAATATTTGACTTAGGTGTTGCAATAGATCTACAAAAACAGCAAAGTGAGTCCGTCATATAAATAATCTTTAACCTAAGTTTTGCAGTACATCCTCAAAAACGGCAAAGTGATTCTGTCATATAATAATCTTTGACCTAAATTTTGCAATAGATCTTCAAAAACAGCAAAGCGATGCTGTCATAAAAATTATCTTTGACCTAAGTTTTGCAATAGATCTTCAAAAACAGCAAAGCGATGCTGTCATAAAAATTATCTTTGAACTAAGTTTTGCAATAGATCTTCAAAAACAGCAAAGTGATGCTGTCATAAAAGTTATCTTTGACCTAAGTTTTGCAATAGATCTTCAAAAACAGCAAAGCGATGCTGTCATAAAAATTATCTTTGACCTAAGTTTTGCAATAGATCTTCAAAAACAGCAAAGCGATTCTGTCATATGAAGGATCTTTGACTTAAGTTTTGCAGTAAATCCTTAAAAACAGCAAAGTATGTGATATAAAATATCTTTAGCATTTTTATGGCACATTCTTAGAAAAAAAGACAAAGCGATTGTGTCGTATAAAGGATCTTTGACCTAAGTTTTGCAATAGATCTTCAAAAACAGCAAAGTGGTTGTCATATAATCTTTGACCTAAGTTTTGCAGTACATCCTCAAAAACGGCAAAGTGATTCTGTCATATAAATAATATTTGACCTAAGTTTTGCAATAGATCTTCAAAAACAGCAAAGTGCTGCTGTCATAAAAATTATATTTGACCTAAGTTTTGCAATAGATCTTCAAAAACAGCAGAGTGATTATGTCATAAAAATCATTTTTGATCTAAGTTTTGCAATAGATCCTTAAAAACAGCAAAGTGATTCTGTCATATAATCTTTGACCTAAATTTTGCAGTACATCCTCAAAAACGGCAGAATGATTCTGTCATAAAAATAATCTTTGACCTAAGTTTTGCCATAGATCTTCAAAAACAGCAAAGTGATTGTCATATTATATTTGTCCTAAGTGTTGCAGTACACCCTCAAAAACGGCAAAATGATTCTGTCATAAATAATCTTTGACCTAAGTTTTGCAATAGATCTTCAAAAACAGCAAAGTGATTCTGTCATATAAATAATCTTTAACCTAAGTTTTGCAATAGATCTTCAAAAACAGCAAAGTGATGCTGTCATATAAATGATCTTTAACCTAAGTTTTGCAATAGATCTTTAAAAACAGCAAAGTGATGCTGTCATATAAATAATCTTTGACCTAAGTTTTGCAATAGATCTTCAAAAACAGCAAAGTGATGCTGTCATATAAATAATCTTTGACCTAAGTTTTGCAATAGATCTTCAAAAACAGCAAAGTGATGCTGTCATATAAATAATCTTTGAACCTAAGTTTTGCAATAGATCTTTAAAAACAGCAAAGTGATGCTGTCATATAAATCAACTTTGACCTAAGTTTTGCAATAGATCTTCAAAAATGGCAAAGTGATGCTGTCATAAAAATTATATTTGACCTAAATTTTGCGATAGATCTTCAAAAACAGCAGAGTGATTATGTCATAAAAATCATCTTTGACCTAAGTTTTGCAATAGATCCTTAAAAACAGCAAAGTGATTCTGTCATATAATCTTTGACCTAAGTTTTGCAGTACATCCTCAAAAACGGCAAAGTGATTCTGTCATATAAATAATCTTTGACCTAAGTTTTGCAACAGATCTTCAAAAACAGCAAAGTGATGCTGTCATATAAATAATCTTTGACCTAAGTTTTGCAATAGATCTTCAAAAACAGCAAAGTGATGCTGTCATATAAATAATCTTTGACCTAAGTTTTGCAATAGATCTTTAAAAACAGCAAAGTGATGCTGTCATATAAATAATCTTTAACCTACGTTTTGCAATAGATCTTCAAAAACAGCAAAGTGATTCTGTCATATAAATAATCTTTGACCTAAGTTTTGCAATAGATCTTCAAAAACAGCAAAGTGATTCTGTCATATAAATAATCTTTGACCTAAGTTTTGCAATAGATCTTCAAAAACAGCAAAGTGATGCTGTCATATAAATAATCTTTGACCTAAGTTTTGCAATAGATCTTTAAAAACAGCAAAGTGATGCTGTCATATAAATAATCTTTGACCTAAGTTTTGCAATAGATCTTTAAAAACAGCAAAGTGATGCTGTCATATAAATCAACTTTGACCTAAGTTTTGCAATAGATCTTCAAAAATGGCAAAGTGATGCTGTCATAAAAATTATATTTGACCTAAATTTTGCGATAGATCTTCAAAAACAGCAGAGTGATTATGTCATAAAAACCATCTTTGACCTAAGTTTTGCAATAGATCCTTAAAAACAGCAAAGTGATTCTGTCATATAATCTCTGACCTAAGTTTTGCAGTACATCCTCAAAAACGGCAAAGTGATTCTGTCATATAAATAATCTTTGACCTAAGTTTTGCAATAGATCTTCAAAAACAGCAAAGTGATGCTGTCATATAAATCATCTTTAACCTAAGTTTTGCAATAGATATTCAAAAACAGCAAAGTGATGCTGTCATATAAATAATCTTTGAATTAAGTTTTGCAATAGATCTTCAAAAACAGCAAAGTGATGCTGTCATATAAATCATCTTTGACCTAAGTTTTGCAATAGATCTTCAAAAACAGCAAAGTGATGCTGTCATATAAATATTTGACTTAAGTTTTGCAATAGATCTTTAAAAACAGCAAAGTGATGCTGTCATATAATCTTTGACCTAAGTTTTGCAGTACATCTTCAAAAACGGCAAAGTGACTCTAATACTGAAGAAGTTAGCATGCTTCCAAGATTGGGCCGAGTATCAAAATCCTGGACATGCAAAACTTGCTAAAATTGTAGCATAAAACGTTAGCGAGCTAATGTTAGCACGACGACATAGGAAAAGTAAGCACACTTCTCAGAAGTGTGTGTGGGTTTTAGAGTGTGTGTGTGTGTGTGTGTGTGTGTGAGAGTGTGTGTGTGTTTGTGTCGGTGTGTGTGTGTGTGTTTGGGTGTGGGTGTGTGTGTGTGGGTAGGTGTGTGTGTGTGGTTGGGTGGGTGTGAGTGGGTGTGTGTGTGTGTTTGGGTGTGGGTGTGTGTGTGTTGGTGTGTTTGGGTGTGGGTGTGTGTGTGGGTGTTTGTGTCGGTGTGTGCCTGTGTTTGGTGTGTGTGTGTGTGTGTGTGTGTGTGTGTGTGTGTGTGTGTGTGTGTGTGTGTGTGTGTGTGTGTGTGGGTGTGTGTGTGGGTGTTTGTGTCGGTGTGTGCCTGTGTTTGGGTGTGTGTGTGTGTGTGTGTGTGTGTGTGTGTGTGTGTGTGTGTGTGTGTGTGTGTGTGTGTGGGTGTTTGTGTCGGTGTGTGCCTGTGTTTGGGTGTGTGTGTGGATGTGTGTGTGTGTTGGATGTGTGTGGGTGTTGGTGTGAGTGTGTTTGGGTGTGGGTGTGTGTGTGTTAGTGTGTTTGGGTGTGGGTGTGTGTGTGTTAGTGTGTTTGGGTGTGGGTGTGTGTGTGGATGTGTGTGTGTGTGGGTGGGTGGGTGTGTGATTGTGTGTTTGTGTGTATGTGTGTGTTGGTGTGTTAGGGTGTGGGTGTGTGTGTGGGTGGGTGTGTGTGTGGGTGTCGGTGTGTGTGTTAGTGTGTTTGGGTGTGGGTGTGTGTGTGTGTGTGTGTGGGTAGGTGTGTGTGTGGGTGGGTGGGTGTGAGTGGGTGTGTGAGTGTGTGTTGGTGTGTGTGTGTGTGTGTGTGTGTGTGTGTGTGTGTGTGTGTGTGTGTGTGTGTGTGTGTGTGTGTGTGTGTGTGTGTGTGTTGGTGTGTTTGGGTGTG
>NC_084755.1:28878139-28895639 GCF_033978785.1 Entelurus aequoreus
TATATTATTTTATTTATTTATTTTATTTATGTATTTATTATTATTATTTTATATTATATATATATATATATTATATTATTATATTATATTATAAATAAATATTATAAATATTATATATATAAATATATATAAATACATATATATTATATATATGTATATATATATATATTATACATATATACAATACAAAAATAGCTAAAAAATATAGTATGAAACGTAAGCATGCTAACGTTAGAGGACATAAGAAAAGTTAGCGCACCAAGTATCAAAATTCATGATTTTTAAGTTTATATGAATGAAATGAGCAATAATGTTAATATAAAACATTAGCATGCTTATGTACCGAGGATGTCGTTGTGGCTTGTACAGCCCTTTGAGACACTTGTGATTTAGGGCTATATAAATAAACATTGATTGATTATACTGAAGAAGTTAGCACACTTCCAAGATGGCGCCAAGCATGGAAATCCATGATGTTTAGGCTTAAACATGCAACATCTGTTAAAAAAAAAAGCCAGCATAAAATGTTAGCATGACGACATAGGAAAAGTATGCATACTTCTAAGATTGCGCCAAGCATCAAAATCTATGGTTTTTAGAGTTAAACGAGAAAAAATTTGCAAAAATGCTAGCATAAAAACGTTAGCAAACTTCTAAAATGGCACCAGGTTTAAATATACAAAATTTGCTGAAATTTTAGCATAACAACGTTAGCATGCAAATATAGGAGACGTTAGCATACTTCTAAGATGGCGCCAGGTTTAGATATACAAAATTTGCTGAAATTTTAGCATAACAATGTTAGCATGCAAATATAGGAGACGTTAGCATACTTCTAAGATGGCGCCAGGTTTAAATATACAAAATTTGCTGAAATTTTAGCATAACAACTTTAGCATGCAAATATAGGCAACGCTAGCATACTTCTAAGATGGCGCCAGGTTTAAATATACAAAATTTGCTGACATTTTAGCATAACAACGTTAGCATGCCAATATAGGAGACTTTATCAATCAATCAATCAATCAATGTTTATTTATATAGCCCTAAATCACAAGTGTCTCAAAGGGCTGACTTTAGCATACTTCTAAGATGGCGCCAGGTTTAAATATACAAAATTTGCAGAAATTTTAGCATAACAACTTTAGCATGCAAATATAGGCAACGTTAGCATACTTTTAAGATGGCGCCACGTATCAAAATCCATGGTATTGAGCAGACCTGGGCATTCTGCGGCCCGCGGGCCACATCCGGACCCTTTGTGCGTCCCTGTCCGGCCCACGTGAGGCCAATCATAAATTACAAAATAAAGTTTCGTAATTTCTCCCAAAATCGCCAGAAAAAGTAAGGCGTTTTCTGACGTAGTTTATTAAGGAGTGCTTATTGGACTCTGTTGCGCTGATATGCCTGGAGAAGAGGGGCGCATTTGAGAACGTGTCACTCTCCCGACGCACTGTAACGAGGCGGGTTCAGACCATCGCTGGAAACTTGGAGCTTCAGCTGAAGAACAGAACGGCCGACTTTGACTGTTTTTCGCTGGCTTCGGATGAGAGCTGCGATGTACGTGACACCGCCCAGCTCCTCGACTTCTTAGGTGGGATAACTGCAGACTTTCAAATCACGGAGGAGCTGGCAGCCATGCAGTCAATTAAAGAGACAACCACAGGTAATGACTTGTTCACATACAGTAGGTAAATGCGTGTTTCGACATGTTAGGACTGATATAGGACAAGCTGGCAGGTGTGACAACAGATGGTTGTCCAAATCTGATGGGGAAAAAATGTTGGACTTTTAAAGAGGATGCAGGATAAAGTGACAGAAATTGACATTTTTGCATTGTATTATACATCTGGAAGTGTTGTGTAAGACAGTGTTAAAAATAAAACCATCAAAAGCAATCTGCTTTTGTATAAAGTTAATTTAGGTTAAATGAAATTATTATTATTATTATTATTATTATTTATCTTACGGTATATCAAAAATAATTTGAGCAAAATTTAATTGAAATATTGTCGGTGTGGCCCTCCAGCAGTGCCCGGGTTGCTCATGCGGCCCCCGGTAAAAATTAATTGCCCACCCCTGGTATTGAGGTTTAATCATACAAAATTTGCTAAAATGCTAGAATAAATTATTATGCTAGCATGTGAGCAGATAAGAGAACATTCTAGATAAGTGTGATTATATTTCATGTTTTTCCTAACACTAAAACGTCAGTCCTGTTACTCAAATGTGTTCACCATAGCAACCTTGTGCTACAAGAAAATACACACTTGAAGTATTTCCATGTACAAAAAAGACGTACATTTAAGTTTATTTGGACTTTTTTTTTTCTTTCTTCCCTTTGGGGACGCGTTGGCTAAGTTAGCATTTGTCGTTACAACATTTGTTGAGTGCGAAAATGCCGCTTGGAATCCAAACAAGTTGGCATAAAAGTGTCATGAAGACAAACTGATGTTTTAATGGCTCACTGTTGTGTGAGGAATGCTAAATATTGGAACAGGGCGCAGTAGCACCACTCTGATGTCATCCCTTCACATGCGCTAGTGGAGGCCAAACAGGTTCACGTTTTATACCGCTTGTCCTCGTTAACGGTCACGGGCGAGTTTGTTAAAACATTCACCAGCAGGGGTCTTCAACCTTGTAGCCGCGATAGCAGTCGTGCCGCTAGTAGCTATCTGGCAAAAAGCGCTGATCACCAGCTGAAATCTACAACGCTAATCTTCGCAAGGCTACCAGGAAAGCTGAGCTACCAGGAAACCAGCCAATATACCGGAAAGTTAGCAAAGCTACCAGGAAACCAGCTAAGATACCGGAAAGTTATCAAGGCTACCAGGAAACTAGCCAATATATTGGAAAGTTATCAAAGCTACCAGGAAACCAGCTAAGATACCGGAAAGTTATCAAGGCTACCAGGAAACTAGCCAATATACCGGAAAGTTATCAAGGCTACCACGAAACTAGCCAATATATTGGAAAGTTATCAAGGCTACCAGGAAACCAGCTAAGATACCGGAAAGTTATCAAGGCTACCAGGAAACTAGCCAATATACCGGAAAGTTATCAAGGCTACCAGGAAACCAGCTAAGATACCGGAAAGTTATCAAGGCTACCAGGAAACCAGCTAAGATACCGGAAAGTTAGCAAAGCTACCAGGAAACCAGCTAAGATACCGGAAAGTTATCAAGGCTACCAGGAAACTAGCCAAGATACCGGAAAGTTATCAAGGCTACCAGGAAACCAGCTAAGATACCGGAAAGTTATCAAGGCTACCAGGAAACTAGCCAAGATACCGGAAAGTTATCAAGGCTACCAGGAAACCAGCTAAGATACCGGAAAGTTATCAAGGCTATCAGGAAACCAGCTAAGATACCGGAAAGTTATCAAGGCTACCAGGAAACTAGCCAATATACCGGAAAGTTATCAAGGCTACCAGAAAACCAGCTAAGATACCGGAAAGTTATCAAGGCTACCAGGAAACCAGCTAAGATACCGGAAAGTTATCAAGGCTACCAGGAAACCAGCTAAGATACCGGAAAGTTATCAAGGCTACCAGGTAACTAGCCAATATACCGGAAAGTTATCAAGGCTACCAGAAAACCAGCTAAGATACCGGAAAGTTATCAAGGCTACCAGGAAACCAGCTAAGATACCGGAAAGTTATCAAGGCTACCAGGAAACCAGCTAACATACCGGTAAGTTATCAAGGCTACCAAGAAACTAGCCAATATACCGGAAAGTTATCAAGGCTACCAGGAAACCAGCTAAGATACCGGAAAGTTATCAAGGCTACCAAGAAACTAGCCAATATACCGGAAAGTTATCAAGGCTACCAGGAAACCAGCTAAGATACCGGAAAGTTATCAAAGCTACCAGGAAACCAGCTAAGACACCGGAAAGTTATCAAGGCTACCAGGAAACTAGCCAATATACCGGAAAGTTATCAAGGCTACCAGAAAACCAGCTAAGATACCGGAAAGTTATCAAGGCTACCAGAAAACCAGCTAAGATACCGGAAAGTTATCAAGGCTACCAGAAAACCAGCTAAGATACCGGAAAGTTATCAAGGCTACCAGGAAACTAGCCAAGATACCGGAAAGTTATCAAGGCTACCAGAAAACCAGCTAAGATACCGGAAAGTTATCAAGGCTACCAGGAAACCAGCTAAGATACCGGAAAGTTATCAAGGCTACCAGGAAACCAGCTAAGATACCGGAAAGTTATCAAGGCTACCAGAAAACCAGCTAAGATACCGGAAAGTTATCAAGGCTACCAGGAAACTAGCCAAGATACCGGAAAGTTATCAAGGCTACCAGGAAACTAGCCAAGATACCGGAAAGTTATCAAGGCTACCAGGAAACTAGCCAATATACCGGAAAGTTATCAAGACTACCAGAAAACCAGCTAAGATACCGGAAAGTTATCAAGGCTACCAGGAAACTAGCCAAGATACCAGAAAGTTGTAAACAACGCCATGGGTGGATCTACACCTGACATCCACTGTAATGATACCAAGTACAAGAGCGTATTTAGTCGATACTACTATGATTACATCGATATTTGTTAGAGTCACAAAATCTTTTTTCATTTTAATTCATATTGTGTTTATAAACTCAGGAAATATGACCCTGGACACATGAGGACTTTGAATATGACCAATGTATGATCCTGTAACTACTTGGTATCGGATCGATACCTAAATGTGTGGCATCATCCAAACCTAATGTAAAGTATCAAACAACAGAAGAATAAGTGATTATTACATTTTAACAGAAGTGTAGATAGAACATGTTGAAACAGAAAATAAGCAGATATTAACAGTAAATGAACAAGTGGATTAATAATCAATCAATCAATGTTTATTTATATAGCCCTAAATCACAAGTGTCTCAAAGGGCTGCACAAGCCACAACGACATCCTCGGTTCAGATCCCACATAAGGGCTAGGAAAAACTTACAACCCAGTGGGAAGTCAATGTGAATGACTATGAGAAACCTTGGAGAGGACTGCAGATTTGGGTGACAAAAAAATAAATAAATAAAATAAAATAAAAAGATAATGAAAAATAAAAAAAAACTAGAACAGCCAAATAGCTAAAACTAGTATGCATATATCTAAAAAAAAAAAAAAAAAAAGTGTTTTTTTTTTAAAAGAAGGGTTTTTAAGCCTTTTTAAAAGCATCCACAGTCTGTTGTACCCTCAGGTGGTCAGGGAGAGCGTTCCACAGACTGGGAGCAACGGAGCAGAAAGCCCGGTCTCCCATTGTTTGTAGCTTTGTCCTCGGAGGTTGGAGGAGGTTAGCCTGTCCGGAGCGGAGGTGTCGTGTGGAGGATTTGGGGGTGAGTAGTTCTTTGAGGTAGAGGGGGGCATTACCATGGAGGCACTGGTGGGTTAGTAGGGAGACTTTGTATTCAATCATATATGTTTTTGGTAACACTTTAGTATGGGGAACATATTCTAAGTAACAAAGACTTAATTTAGAGTTACTTGGTTAGGTTTAGGGTTAGAGGGTTAGGGTTAGAGGGTTAGGGTTAGTGTTAGAGGGTTAGGGTTACAATAAGGCCATGCCGCATAAGGCATTAATAAGTACTTAATAATGACTAGTTAACATTAAAAAAAGTGGAATGAGGTGAAATCTAACGAGAAAAAGTTGCAATGTTGACACAAAAGCTGCCATGCAGGCTGTTTTTTTTTCTTTTGTCTTTCTTCGTTTTTCTTTTTTTGCCATTGCTCAAAAAAAAAAAAATAATGACAAAAAATCCATGTTATAATGAATTCTTTTCAGGGCTCCAATTACTTCAAATATTTCACTTTAAAATGTTTTATGTGGTAAATATTGCATATATCGTGTAGTAGCCATATAAAAACATCAAAGTTTTCTTTGACAAAAGCGCATAAAACAAACAAAATAGTAGTTCCAGCATAAAATCGACAGATATATCTGAAGTTGATCTCGTAACTTAAGTGTTGAAAGTAAAAGAAAAACTTAATAAAAATGTATCACTTTATGAGTGGGGCACCTTTTGGATCCCAAATATATTTAGTGATTTTTTATTTATCTTTTCACTGTGATTACTCAAAAATATGAAAGAATTAAAATCAATGGTGTCCTGCATTATTGATCTTTTAGGGCTCTAATTACTAAATACTGCATATTTCAGTTTTACTATAAAAAAAAACTAAGTTGTTTTTGACAGAAAAGCCATAAAACATTTTTTTTAATTTGTATTACTTTATATCAACTTGAAGTTGATATAGAGATTTGCTGTAAGCGTTAAATAATTTTAAAATAATAATAATCTGATTTATTTTTAACATTTTAATGACTGAGACCCTTTATGGTCCCCGGGACCCCTAAAGGTAAAATAAATAAAAATCCATATATTTTGTTATGGTTTGAAAATGAAAAATATCAAAATGGCCCCCACATGCTTTAATTTTTCCGTGTGCGGCCCTCAGTGGAAAAAGTTTGGACACCCCTGCCCTAACCCTAACCCTTATATGTTCCCCTAGTGTCCAAATAACTCTAAACTAAGTCTTTGTTACTTTAATAAGCAACTAATTAATGGTGAATATGTTCCCCATACTAAAGTGTTACCAGATTTTTTTGGGTTAAAATAAAGCCAATAAGGCTATTTTTTGTGGTCCCCTTTATTTAGAAAAGTGTCATAATACATGATGGTACCGGTACCAAAATATTGGTATGGAGACCTACCAGCTGGTGGTGATGTTCATATGCCTTGAAATGAAATGGGATAATTTCCTTCCACAGTGGTTGGGGATCTCTGCTCTAATTGAGCGAATCCAGGTTTGTTTGACACTTCCTGTCCGGGTGCAGCCGCAGGTTGGAGTTACGATGGCGTGAACCCGGCCTCGGACCTCCTCTTAGTCTGCACGGGATCTGAAGGTCTTCCTACCATAAATAGCCAGGAAGAGGCGAGTGAGGAGGGGACTCGGTGGGTGGAGGAGTGTCCACTAATCTCTCCCCTTAACTCCTCTCCTTCTTCCCTTTCTGACGTTCTGCATCATTCCGGAACGTTTTCAGTCCTTTCACCACCTTGTTTGTGGTCTCATTTAACTTGAAAGAGGACTTCTTCACCTTTAAATTGCACCTCAGAGTAAATATTGGTAGTACTGGTTCTCTTCAATGTTTATTTTCACAAAATGTGTATGTTTTTGTTATATTGTTCTAATTATACACTCAGGGAATATCTTCTTTAGCATACATACATACATACATACATACAAACCCCGTTTCCATATGAGTTGGGAAATTGTGTTAGATGTAAATATAAACGGAATACAATGATTTGCAAATCATTTCCAACCCATATTCAGTTGAATATGCTACAAAGACAACATATTTGATGTTCAAACTGATCAACTTTTTTTTTTTTTGCAAATAATCATTAACTTTAGAATTTGATGCCAGCAACACGTGACAAAGAAGTTGGGAAAGGTGGCAATAAATACTGATAAAGTTGAGGAATGCTCATCAAACACTTATTTGGAACATCCCACAGGTGAACAGGCAAATTGGGAACAGGTGGGTGCCATGATTGGGTATAAAAGTAGATTCCATGAAATGCTCAGTCATTCACAAACAAGGATGGGGCGAGGGTCACCACTTTGTCAACAAATGCGTGAGCAAATTGTTGAACAGTTTAAGAAAAACCTTTCTCAACCAGCTATTGCAAGGAATTTAGGGATTTCACCATCTACGCTCCGTAATATCATCAAAGGGTTCAGAGAATCTGGAGAAATCACTGCACGTAAGCAGCTAAGCCCGTGACCTTCGATCCCTCAGGCTGTACTGCATCAACAAGCGACATCAGTGTGTAAAGGATATCACCACATGGGCTCAGGAACACTTCAGAAACCCACTGTCAGTAACTGCAGTTGGTCGCTCCATCTGTAAGTGCAAGTTAAAACTGTCCTATGCAAGACGAAAACCGTTTATCAACAACACCCAGAAACGCCGTCGGCTTCGCTGGGCCTGAGCTCATCTAAGATGGACTGACACAAAGTGGAAAAGTGTTCTGTGGTCTGACGAGTCCACATTTCAAATTGTTTTTGGAAACTGTGGACGTTGTGTCCTCCGGAACAAAGAGGAAAAGAACCATCCGGATTGTTATAGGCGCAAAGTTGAAAAGCCAGCATCTGTGATGTTATGGGGGTGTATTAGTGCCCAAGACATGGGTAACTTACACATCTGTGAAGGCGCCATTAATGCTGAAATGTACATACAGGTTTTGGAGCAACATATGTTGCCATCCAAGCAACGTTACCATGGACGCCCCTGCTTATTTCAGCAAGACAATGCCAAGCCACGTGTTACATCAACGTGGCTTCATAGTAAAAGAGTGCGGGTACTAGACTGGCCTGCCTGTAGTCCAGACCTGTCTCCCATTGAAAATGTGTGGCGCATTATGAAGCCTAAAATACCACAACGGAGACCCCCGGACTGTTGAACAACTTAAGCTGTACATCAAGCAAGAATGGGAAAGAATTCCACCTGAGAAGCTTCAAAAATGTGTCTCCTCAGTTCCCAAACGTTTACTGAGTGTTGTTAAAAGGAAAGGCCATGTAACACAGTGGTGAACATGCCCTTTCCCAACTACTTTGGCACGTGTTGCAGCCATGAAATTCTAAGTTAATGATTATTTGCAAAAAAAAAAAAAAAAAAGTTTATGAGTTTGAACATCAAATATCTTGTCTTTGTAGTGCATTCAATTGAATATGGGTTGAAAAGGATTTGCAAATCATTGTATTCCATTTATATTTACATCTAACACAATTTCCCAACTCATATGGAAACGGGGTTTGTATATACAGTCATGGTCAAAAGTTTACATACACTTGTAAAGAGTATAATGTCATGGCTGTCTTGAGTTTCCAATAATTTCTACAACTCTTACTTCGTTGGTCAAGAAAAACATCCATGAAGTTTGGTTCTTTTATGAATTTATTATGGGTCTACTAAAAATGTGAGCAAATCTGCTGGGTCAAAAGTATACATACAGCAATGTTAATATTTGGTTACATGTCCCTTGGCAAGTTTCACTGCAATAAGGCGCTTTTGGTAGCCATCCACAAGCTTCTGGCAAGCTTCTGCTTGAATTTTTGACGGAAGTCTCTCCAGAGAGTGGTGAGGACGGCAGAAAAGGTCATCAGGACTCCTCTTCCTCCTATCCAGGAGATCGCAAAAAGCCGCTGCCTGACCAGGGCTCAGAAAATCTGCAGAGACTTCTCCCACCCCCACCAAGGACTGTTTTCACTGCTGTACTCTAGGAAGAGGTTCCGCAGCCTCCGTAGCAGAACCTCAAAGTTCTGTAACAGCTTCTTCCCTCAGACCGTAAGACTCTTGAACACATTAAAATAATCCCCTCAATTCCCCCTAAAAATGGATTAACTCGCTGGACTATAAAGACAATATAACATACATCCATAAATAGGGATGATACTCAAAACCGATTTTCCCGGTTGTTCGATAAGAAAAGAACCGAGTCCTTGGACTCGAATCCCTTTTTGAGAACCGGTACCCGTTATCGAGACCACTATAGTAAAGAAAAAGAGTTGGTTCTTTATTCGAATCCCTGGGAACAAATCCCGTCCGACCAGAAATGCTCCGTGTGACATCACAAGAAATGACATCACGTAGCTCAGTCATTAGGCGCAGATAGCGAAAGCAGGAAAAATAATGGACCGGAAAAAGCGCTCCAAGGTGTAATAAAGTTCAAAACAAAAGGTATAATCCAATGAATAACTTTACTGAGAGATTTGAGCAGGGTACAAACACATGACAAACACTTTTACGACCAGCGGGAAACATAGCAACCAGGCTAGCAACGCACCTCCTTTACGGCAGCTGTCGCAACGTTCTTAAAGCAACTGCAGCACATACATATATATATATATATATATATATATATATATATATATATATATATATATATATATATATATATATATATATATATATATATATATATATATATATATATATATATACAACACATCTCCCTTTTTTAACTTTTGTTTTTCTTTCCTTGTAAACAAAACAAAATCACACTGTATATGTGTTGTCTGTCTAATTATAAATAATGCAGACGAGGCGTGTTGGCTGAGTTCTTGACGTTTACTTTCACAGCGTGCTCATAACCTCATTCTTAGCTGCCGGCGTGACGACATGCAACAACACTTTTCGGGGCTACCGCGCATGCTCGTCACTCTCGTTGCATGCTGGGTAGTGTAGTTGTTATATTCCTTAGCTCAGGGGTCGGCAACCTTTACCACTCAAAGAGCCATTTTGGCAAGTTTCACAAATTAAAGAAAGTAATGGGAGCCACAAAAAAATTTTTAAAATGAAAAACACCGCATACAAAGCTTAAATGCTTTGTGCTATGTTAACCAGGGGTCTCCGACACACGCACCGGCACGCACTTTAATGTGGAAATTTGATGTTAGTGCAGCCCGCGAGTTTTGAATGAATGGCGCTTGATAGCGTCATACTTGTCAACCCTCTCATTTTTCCCGGGACACTCCCGAATATCAGAGCGTGATGACACTGCATTTGGCGCCCTCTACAGTCTGCCCTAACAGTGTACCTGCTCGACCACACGTAGAATGCATTTTCAGCTTGCTCACGTAAGTGACAGCAAGGTGTACTACATCAGCAGCCACACATCTTACACTGACGGTACCAATACCCAGAATCCCATGCAGCCCTAACTCTTCCGCTCAACCAATGCACGGAGAGGGGGGGGGGGGGTTGATGTGTGGGGGGATTTGGTGGTAGCGGTGTAGACCGGAAGAGTTAGGGCTGCATGGGATTCTGGGTAATGGTTGTGTTGTGTTTATGTTGTGTTACGGTGGGATGTTCTCCAGAAATGTGTTTTTCATTCTTTTTTGGTGTGGGTTCACAGTGTGGCGCATATTTGTAACGTAACAATGTTAAAGTTGTTTGATACGGCTACCGTCAGTGTAAGCTGTGTGGCTGATGAGTAAGTATGCTTTGCTGTCTCCTGTGTGTGCAAGTAATAACAACATGCAACATGTGGCTGGACTGGCACGCTGTATGTAAATGCTATAGAGGACAATTACTGCAGTGCAATTAGGGCATGCCCTTTATCTAGTAATTAGAGTGTAAATAGGATTAGTTTTTCCCTGGGAGTAATCTATGAGAGACACTGAGATCCATAAGTCTCCTGGGAAAATCGGGGGGGTCGGCATGTATGTAGCTGAGCCGCATCAGAATGGTCAAGGAGCCGCATGCGGCTCCGGAGCCGCGGGTTGCCGACCCCTGCCTTAGCTCATAACAACACATCTTTCCCCCTAGAAGAAATAATGTTAACTCAATAAAGTGTATTTCTTTTTTTAGCTTTAACTTTTCATTTTTTAGCATTGTAGCCACATTTGCAAACAACTTTTCTCCTCATAGAATTTTCTTTCAATAAAGAAAAAAAGTGCAAAAATGTCAAAGCATCATAACAAACTGTTATGTCAAATAGCAGCAGAAGTGCACTTTTTGGAGAGCTGTATTGTTTTCAGTTTTGTGCCCAAAGGACTGATTTTATTTAACATTATATTATTATTTATACGCCTACAGTGATCACAGATACAGGTTGTTTTTGTGTTACTGTATATATTTGTTTTTCTGAAAAATCCCACTTAATATACTTTGGGTAACAACAGTCAATGTTTGTTTATTTTATTTTATTTTTTTAGGGGGGTAACAGTCAATATTTACTTATTTATTAGACTTTATTTTTTTCTTATATAATAAAAGTGAGCTTTTGTTAAACCAAATATTGTGTGTTTTTTTCCATATACCGGTACAACAACCTATCTGGACTCGATAAGAGAATCGATAAGGAACCGGTTCGATAAGAGGATTCTATAATAGTCTCGAACTCGATAATAGTCTCGAACTCGATAATTTCTTATACATCATCCCTATCCATAAACGTGGATGCATATGCAAAAGTGCAATATATTTATCTGTACAGTAATCTATTTATTTGTATCTGCACCTTATTGCTCTTTTATCCTGCACTACCATGAGCTAATGCAACGAAATTTCGTTCTTATCTGTACTGTAAAGTTCAAATTTGAATGACAACTTTTTTTACCATTGCTGAAAGAACAAAAAACACTAAAAATCTATGTTATAATGAATTATTACTTAAAAAATATCACTTTAAAAAAATATTGCATGTATTGTGTGGTTGCCATATAAAAACATCAAAGTTTTATTTGACAAAAGAGCATAAAACAAACAAAATAATAGTTCAAACGTAAAATCGACAGATATATCTGAAGTTGATCTTGTAATTTAAGTGTTAAAAGTTAAAAAAAAAAACG
The DNA here is from genome assembly GCF_033978785.1 of Entelurus aequoreus. Classification (NCBI taxonomy): domain Eukaryota; kingdom Metazoa; phylum Chordata; class Actinopteri; order Syngnathiformes; family Syngnathidae; genus Entelurus; species Entelurus aequoreus. Next base: position 28,890,501 of record NC_084755.1, read on the forward strand.
AATAAAAATGTATCACTTTATGAGTGGGGGACCTTTTGGATCCCAAATATATTTAGTAGGATTGTATTTAACTTTTCACTGTGATCACTCAAAAATATTAAATGAAATTTCAGTTTTACTATAAAAAACAAAGTTGTCTTTGACAGAAAACCTTTTTTTTTTTTACTTTATATCAACCTCAAGTTGATATAGAGATTTACTGTAAGCGTTAAAAAAATAAAAATAATAATAATTTTACTTATTTTTAACAGTTTAATGACTGAGACCCTTAATAGTCCCCGAGCCCTAAAGATTAAAAAAAAAAAATCTATATATTTTGTTAAGGTTTGAAAATGAAAAATATCAAAATGGCCCCCGCATGCTTAAATTTTTCCGTGTACGGCCCTCAGTGGAAAAAGTTTGGACACCCCTGGTCTAAGTCTAAGTCTACAAGAGATTTATTAATCTACTTTATTAATACTATTAAGGATATTTTCTAGATGTAACAAATACCACCCAAGACGTTATAATGTGGTCATTTGTGTCAAATAAAGCACTTGACTTTCCTTCACATCAACAATTAGGCTTTTAGTTTGTTATGAAAATCGACAATGGATCAACAATAACAATATTTATTACCAGGACTTAACATGACGTTAGTTTATTTGCACAAGCAGGTCTTCTACTTATATTTAGGCATAGCAAAAACATTTTTTACGTTTAGTTCTGCTCTCAAACACTACTAATATAGTAGAGAATAAACTGGATTGCATCAGAGAAATGTTCTCAAACAAATCAAATGTTCAAACATTTTGCAAAGTGATCACTGCAGACACGAGCACGGTCCGATTGCATTCCACAAGATGATGACAGTGATATTTTTAAGAGCCATTTGTTTCCACGCACTTTTGTTTTTCCTGACTTTATTACCTTTATGAACCATTTCTTTCAGGACTCTGAAAGTTATCTCCTATCTCTCTATTTGAACGATTGGAACACCCAAGAACAGAACAGCAATACATCCTTTTCTGCTAAAATTCTACACTCACTCTCACTTGTTTTCATTCGCCGACCATCGTGTGAATGAAGCCGCCAAGAAGAAAGACAGATGTGACGTCATACGCAACCCAGCTATTAAAATAATAAGTGCTTTGTTGATACGATCATGTATTGGGGTTTGCCTGAAATCTGTTATGATCACGTTGAAAACAATTAAAGTTCACGTTAGAAAAAGTCTTAATGATATTAGAAAAAACGGATTCATGTCAGTATCGACACCATCCCTGCACTGTATCCACACGGTATCAGATTGATACCAAAGTGTGCAGTAGGGTTGTCCCAATACCAATATTTTGGTACCGGTACCAAATTGTATTTCGATACTTTTCTAAATAAAGGGGACCACAAAAAATGTCATTATTGGCTTTATTTTAACAAAAAATCTTAGGGTACATTAAAAATATGTTTATTATTGCAATTTTGTCCTTAAATAAAATAGTGAACATACTAGACAACTTGTCTTTTAGTAGTAAGTAAGCAAACAAAGGCTCCTAATTAGTCTGCTGACATATGCAGTAACACATTATGTCATTTATCATTCTATTATTTTGTCGACATTATAAAGGACAAGCTGTAAAAATGGATTATTAATCCACTTGTTCATTTACTGGTAATTTCTGCTTATTTTCTGTTTCAACATGTTCTATCTACACTTCTGTTCAAATGTAATCATCACTTATTCTTCTGTTGTTTGATACTTTACATTAGTTTTGGATGATACCGCAAATTTAGGTATCGCTCCGATACCAAGTAGTTACAGGATCATACATTGGTCATATTCAAAGTCCTCATGTGTCCAGGGACGTATTTACTGTGTTTATAAACATAATAGCAATTTTAAAAAAAATCATAGACTTTACGTTTAGATACGCTATTGTACTTGGTATCATTACAGTGGATGTCAGGTGTAGATCTACCCATGGCGTTTGTTTACATTGTGACGCCGGTGAGCTATCGTATCCTCCTACGGTGTGTAGTGAAGCATGTTTAGCTACTCCTCGTCCTGCAGTGATAAAGTACTTGTAAGAAACATACTTTTTTTGTCGCCATGGAGACGAGGATTAGTGATTTAGAAGTAGCTAAAAAACTGCCGACTGCGGATGGATATTAACTGCTAGCTGGCCATGTCTTAAAGCATCTCTTCCTCAGGACTTTTCAGTGTTATAACTTCACCTTTATCTTTAGTTTTTAGGCCAAAATGCATCAATTCTCTCTTTTTAGTTTTTGTAAGTACTCCGTGTGTGTGCGCTGCCGAACATGCTCCTCTGCTCGTAAAACCAGCAATGTCACGACGTGACGACGCGCCGTCATGCCCGTAAAAAAAACAATGGTGGGAACTGGTACTTTTTAGAGGAGGTGTAGTACTAAATATGATTCATTAGTTTACCGGTACTAGTATAGTACCGGTATACCGTACAACCCTAGTGTGCAGTATCGCCCAACTGTAGCTTGCAGCCATGCAAAGTGTTTTTTTGAAGGTGTCTTCCTCACACTGTCAAACGCTCCTTCTTCAAAAGTGCCAAGTTTTACTGGAAAGTATAAAACTGCAAATGACGGCGGCGTAAAAAACAAACATCTTGAGTGTTTCTAATGCTCTGTTGAGAAAACACAGAGATGTAAAACACCAGTGGAGCGATGACACATTCTAATAGTGAGACCTCTTCTCCTCAGACCAGTTCTCAGTACGAGGAGCCAATCAGCGGCTACGTCAGGTGGCGTCGGAGCCAAGGTAAACAATAAACGCTGCCGCAAAGTAAATATCAGCCCGTTGTCCTGTTATTTCTAGTTTGAGGGATTCCTCCGCCACTCCGCATTACTTCTCGGCCGCCGCAGCCTCTCTCTTCCCGCGTCATGCCCAAATAAAGTGTCCATTCCACCAGTGTGCTGCCTCGTCTTCCTCTGTCTGAAATGTTTACAGGACCCTCGCCTCGGTCTGTGCGTGGGAGACGGCCTGCATGAAGCCTGATCCTCCACCCTTTCTGTACCGCTTGTCCTCCGTGGGGTAACAGGGGGTGGAGCCTATCCTGGCTGACTCGGAGTCGAGGGGGTGCTGGAGCCTATCCCAGCTTGATATGTATATATATATATATATATATATATATATATATATATATAAATATATATATATATATATATATAAATATATATATATATATATATATATATATATATATATATATATATATATATATATATATATATATATATATATATATATATATACAAACCCCGTTTCCATATGAGTTGGGAAATTGTGTTGGATGTAAATATAAACGGAATACAATGATTTGCAAATCCTTTTCAACCCATATTCAATTGAATGCACTACAAAGACAACATATTTGATGTTCAAACTCATAAACTTTTTTTTTTTTTTGCAAATAATAATTAACTTAGAATTTCATGGCTGCAACACGTGCCAAAGTAGTTGGGAAAGGGCATGTTCACCACTGTGTTACGTGGCCTTTCCTTTTAACAACACTCAGTAAACGTTTGGGAACTGAGGAGACACATTTTTGTAGCTTCTCAGGTGGAATTCTTTCTCATTCTTGCTTGATGTACAGCTTAAGTTGTTCAACAGTCCGGGGGTCTCTGTTGTGGTATTTTAGGCTTCATAATGTGCCACACATTTTCAATGGGAGACAAGTCTGGACTACAGGCAGGCCAGTCTAGTACCCGCACTCTTTTACTATGAAGCCACGTTGATGTAACACGTGGCTTGGCATTGTCTTGCTGAAATAAGCAGGGGCGTCCATGGTACCGTTGCTTGGATGGCAACATATGTTGCTCCAAAACCTTTATGTACCTTTCAGCATTAAGGGTGCCTTCACAGATGTGTAAGGTACCAATGTCTTGGGCACTAATACACCCCCATTCCATCACAGATGCTGGCTTTTCAACTTTGCGCCTATAACAATCCGGATGGTTCTTTTCCTCTTTGGTCCGGAGCACACGATGTCCACAGTTTCCAAAACAATTTGAAATGTGGACTCGTCAGACCACAGAACACTTTTCCACTTTGTATCAGTCCATCTTAGATGAGCTCAGGCCCAGCGAAGCCGACGGCGTTTCTGGGTGTTGTTGATAAACGGTTTTCGCCTTGCATAGGAGAGTTTTAACTTGCACTTACAGATGTAGCGACCAACTGTAGTTACTGACAGTGGGTTTCTGAAGTGTTCCTGAGCCCATGTGGTGATATCCTTTACACACTGATGTCGCTTGTTGATGCAGTACAGCCTGAGGGATGGAAGGTCACGGGCTTAGCTGCTTACGTGCAGTGATTCCTCCAGATTCTCTGAACCCTTTGATGATATTACGGACCGTAGATGGTGAAATCCCTAAATTCCTTGCAATAGCTGGTTGAGAAAGGTTTTTCTTAAACTGTTCAACAATTTGCTCACGCATTTGTTGACAAAGTGGTGACCCTCGCCCCATCCTTGTTTGTGAATGACTGAGCATTTCATGGAATCTACTTTTATACCCAATCATGGCACCCACCTGTTCCCAATTTGCCTGTTCACCTGTGGGATGTTCCAAATAAGTGTTTGATGAGCATTCCTCAACTTTATCAGTATTTATTGCCACCTTTCCCAACTTCTTTGTCACGTGTTGCTGGCATCAAATTCTAAAGTTAATGATTATTTGCAACAAAAAAAAAAGTTTATCAGTTTGAACATCAAATATGTTGTCTTTGTAGCATATTCAACTGAATATGGGTTGAAAAGGATTTGCAAATCATTGTATTCCGTTTATATTTACATCTAACACAATTTCCCAACTCATATGGAAACGGGGTTTGTATATATCCATCCATTTTCTACTGCTTGTCCCTCTCGGGTCGCGGGGGGTATGTATATATATATATATATGTATATATATATATATATATATATATATATATATATATATATATATATATATATTTTTTTTTTTTTTTTTTTTTTTTTTTTTTTTTTGCTGGCCACCACGAGAAAAAATTGTGCAAAAGTATATCTGGCATAAGTTACAGTAAATGTGCAAGTAAGCTGGTTCATGTCGACAATCGGTGATGATGACAACCGCTTATGTTGACATGACTTGTCTAAAAATCAGCAAAATAAT
>NC_084755.1:28900639-28923139 GCF_033978785.1 Entelurus aequoreus
ACAGCTAATTGTTTACCGGCCCGCCACACATTCTGGAAATGCTATTGCAAAAAATAAAAAAGAACATTAAAAAAAGTGGAATGAGGTGAAATCTAACGAGAAAAAGTTGCAATGTTGACACAAAGCTGCCATGCAGGCTGTTTTTTTTTCTTTTGTCTTTCTTTCTTTTTCTTTTTTTGCCACTGCTCAAAAAAAAAAAATAATGACAAAAAATTCCATGTTATAATTAATTATTTTCAAAGCTCCAATTAGTTCAAATATTTCACTTTAAAATGTTTTATGTGGTAAATATTGCATATATTGTGTAGTTGCCATATAAAAACAAAGTTTTCTTTGACAAAAGAGCATAAAACAAACAAAATAATAGTTATAACGTAAAATCAACAGATATAACTGAAGTTGATCTCGTAACTTAAGTGTTGAAAGTTAAAAAAAAAAAATTATAATAAAAATGTATCACTTTATGAGTGGGGCACCTTTTGGATCCCAAATATATTTAGTGGTATTTTATTTATCTTTTCACTGATTACTCAAAAATATTAAAGAATTAAAATCAATGGTGTCCTGCATTATGGATCTTTTAGGGCTCTAATTACTAAATACTGCATATTTCAGTTTTACTATAAAAAACAAAGTTGTTTTTAACAGAAAAGCCATAAAACCTTTTTTTTTAAGTTGATATAGAGATTTACTGTAACCGTTAAATAAAAAATAATAATACAAATTTTACTTATTTTTAACATTTTAATGACTGAGACCCTTTATGGTCCCCGGGACCCCTAAAGGTAAAATACATTTTAAAAATCCATATATTTTGTTATGGTTTGAAAATGAAAAATATCAAAATGGCCCCCACATGCTTTAATTTTTCCGTTTGCGGCCCTCAGTGGAAAAAGTTTGGACACCCCTGCTGTAAGGAGTCATCTTCAGTTTAAGAACTTTATACAGAGAAAAATAATGGGGGTAGATTAGAATGGCTCAAATAATAATTCCTAAACAGGAGTGGATGTCAGCTTTAAATGTCCTGTCCTGATATGATCCATATTCAAAAGTGAAAGTGACGTAAGACAGTGACATAACTTCAACACGCCGGGATCTCTTGGAGGTGGAAAAAGTGACCGATCGCATCTTTAATACCACAGCGATGACATCACTGGCTTCGACCAGGATGCTGCGCCCTCATTGGACGAGGGGCTCGGCCAATCAGAGGCCACGTAGATCGGACGCGTTTTAAAGGCCATTCTGCAAAGTGACGGAAAGTTGCATCCGCGCTGCCCCGCCATTGTCCACACGGCACGGCTGCGAGTATAAGAAGAGCCCCGCGGATTGGTCGCGGAACTTCCGCGTGTTTCCCCCTTTCTCTTCTCAGCCCTGACCCCTTTCGTCCATTTTTAAAGCTCTCTTTTTTTTGTAAATAGCGAACATGTCACAACATTTCAGAAGCGGCCCAGCTTTTGGACTTTCTGCCGAGGTCAAGAGTAAGGTAAGGATTTATTCCTATTTTTATTTTTTATTTTATTTTTTTTTACTATTAAAACGTGTGTGAATGTAGTTCCTAAAGCGCCAACAGGACTAAATTATCTCACCACTAAACCAATTTAATTGAAGGACTGTGTGTAAACGTATCGCAATAACAAAAAAAAACAGTCGAAAAGGCTTTTTATTTCATTTTAAGATGTCAAATTCATGCCTTCTGCGTATAAACGCACTGTCAGCCATTGTTTTGTATTGTACTAAAGTCAGGGGTTTGGCAACCCAAAACGTTGAAAGAGCCATTTTGGACCAAAAATACAACAAACAAAAAAATCTGTCTGGAGCCCCAAAAAAGTAAAAACCTATTAAGCAGTTTTTTTCAACCACTGTGCTGTGGGAGATTATCTAAATTCACCTATTTGGGTTAAAAGTATTTTTTGCAAACCAGTACTTATAATCTGCAAATAATGTGTTGTTGTTGAGTGTCGGTGCTGTCTAGACCTCGGCAGAGTAACCGTGTAATACTCTTCCATATCAGTAGGTGGCAGCCGGTTGCTAATCACTTTGTAGATGTCGGAAACAGCGGGAGGCAGTGTGCAGGTAAAAAGGTGTCTAATGCTTAAACCAAAAATAAACAAACAGGTGAGTGCCCCTAAGAAAAGGCATAGAAGCTTAGGGAAGGCTATGCAGAACGGAACTAAAACAATAACATCAATAAAGCTCACCTTTTGTGCATTCATGCACAGTATAAAACGTTTGGTGGACAAAATTAGACAAAGGAGTGGCATAAAGTATGTCTTTCTGTGGCAGCGTCGGAGAAAGTTGTACATGTGAACAAATTACAGTGAGTTGAAGGACCGGCAAAATTAGTAGGACAAAACGGCACTCGCCAAATACTCTCATTAGTGAAGCATGTTTATGTGAGCTTTTAACAGATCAGAGTATTTAAGTCAGGGGTCGGCAACCCAAAACGTTGAAAGACCCATTTTGGACCAAAAAATACAAAAAATAAAAATCTGTCTGGAGTCGCAAAAAAATAAAAGCCTTATATACATTATATAATGAAGTGCCTATATCAGCTATATTGGCCTACTATCAAAATGACTATTTGTCGCAGGCTGACGTAAATATTCGTTGACAGAAATATGGAAATTTAATATTTATTTTACACATTTTTACAACATTAGTAAACTTCTCAGAGGGTGAGATAACTCCTGGAAATGACTGTCTTGGAATGGCCAAAGGTATAGATGTGTGTGTCCAAGTTAAAGGAAACGGCAGGCTGTCTTCTTCTAGTGGATTTATTACAATCTTTGCAAGCTGGGTAATGTTTGCTGTGGTCTGGAACAACATGGCACACAAACGACTATCAGAAATGCAGCCAATATTGCATACAGATAACATGTCATGAGAAATGCAGATATAAATTAAATACACAGAGGACATAAGTAAAAGCCTTATATACATTATATAATGAAGTGCCTATATCAGCTATATTGGCCTACTATCAAAATGACTATTTGTCGCAGGCTGACGTAAATATTCGTTGACAGAAATATGGAAATTTAATATTTATTTTACACATTTTTACAACATTAGTAAACTTCTCAGAGGGTGAGATAACTCCTGGAAATGACTGTCTTGGAATGGCCAAAGGTATAGATGTGTGTGTCCAAGTTAAAGGAAACGGCAGGCTGTCTTCTTCTAGTGGATTTATTACAATCTTTGCAAGCTGGGTAATGTTTGCTGTGGTCTGGAACAACATGGCACACAAACGACTATCAGAAATGCAGCCAATATTGCATACAGATAACATGTCATGAGAAATGCAGATATAAATTAAATACACAGAGGACATAAGTAAAGGAAATTAAATTAGCTCAAATATACCTACAAACGAGGCATAATGATGCAATACGTACAGGAAGTTAGCCTAAATATCATATTAGCATTGATTAGCTTTGCAGTCATGCACTGACCAAATATGCCTGATTAGCACGTCAATAACATCAACAAAGCTCACCTTTTGTGCATTCATGCACAGTATAAAACGTTTGGTGGACAAAATGAGACGAAGGAGAAGTGGCATAAAATGTCTTTCTCTGGCATCGTTGAAGAAAGCTGTACATGTAAACAAACTACGGCGAGTTGAAGGACCGCCCAAATTAGTAGGACAAAACGGCGCTCACCAAATACTCTCATAAATTATGTTTAATATAAACAGTGGGATTTCTAACAATTAGGAAGGTTTGTGTCATGTTTGTCCTCCTACAGAGACCATATTACAACAAAATATGTTTTTTACTCCATCCTTTTTTATTTTCATACATTTTTGAAAAAGCTCCAGGGAGCCACTATGGCGGCGCTAAAGAGCCGCAGGTTGCAGACCCCCCATTTATGTGTTCAGGGGTCTCCAACGACAAAAATGTATCTCCAAAAATGTGTCTCCAAAATGTGTTATGGTTTAAGCTTATTTCAAACATGCATACAATTTAGGGATGTAACAATCAATATACCGATTTATATTGCTTAAATTCAACAACATCGATCTGTGCTCGGCACGTTTCCCTTCAAGAAGATAGGTATCGATCCAAGATCGTTGTAAAAGGGAATCAATCCATTTTATCGATACTCGAGAAAAGAAAACATCGGATTTAAGAATGCCAGACTTTATACGGAGTTTAGCACTTTTAATGACAAGGACGTTAAAGGCCTACTGAAACCCACTACTACCGACCACACAGTCTGATAGTTTATACATCAATGATGAAATCTTAACATTGCAACACATGCCAATTCGGCCGGGTTAACTTATAAAGTGCAATTTTAAATTTCCCGCAAAACTTCCGGTTGAAAACGTCTATGTATGATGACGTTTGCACGTGACGTCGATGGTTGAAGCGGAAGTATTCGGACACATTGTATCCCAATACAAACAGCTCTGTTTTCATTGCAAAATTCCACAGTATTCTGGACATCTGTGTTGGTGAATCTTTTGCAATTTGTTTAATGAACAATGGAGACTGCAAAGAAGAAAGCTGTAGGTGGGATCGGTGTATTAGCGGCTGGCTACAGCAACACAACCAGAAGGACTTTGAGTTGGATAGCAGACGCGCTATCCGACGCTAGCCGCCGTCCGCATCGATGATCGGGTGAAGTCCTTCGTCGCGCCATCGATCGCTGGAACGCAGGTGAGCACGGGTGTTGATGAGCAGATGAGGGCTGGCGTAAGTGGAGCGCTAATGTTTTTATCATAGCTCTGACGAGGTCCCGTAGCTAAGTTAGCTTCAATGGCGTCGTTAGCAACAGCATTGCTAGGCTTCGACAGGCGGCACAGCATTAACCGTGTGGTTACAGGTCCAGTGTTTGGTTCGGTGTCTCCTGATAGTAGCATTGTTGATCTGCTGTCTATCCTTACAGTCAGGGGCTTATTTATTTTGTTTCTATCTGCATTTAAGCACAATGCTATCACGTTAGCTCCGTAGCTAAAGTGCTTCACCGATGTATTGTCGTGGAGATAAAAGTCACTGTGAATGTCCATTTCGCGTTCTCGACTCTCATTTTAAAGAGGATAAAGTATCCGAGGTGGTTTAAAATACAAATCCGTGATCCACAATAGAAAAAGGAGAAAGTGTGGAATCCAATGAGCCCTTTTACCTAAGTTACGGTCAGAGCGAAAAAAGATACGTCCTGCACTGCACTCTAGTCCTTCACTCTCACGTTCCTCATCCACGAATCTTTCATCCTCGCTCAAATTAATGGGGTAATCGTCGCTTTCTCGGTCCGAATCGCTCTCGCTGCTGGTGTAAACAATGGGGAAATGTGAGGAGCCTTTCAACCTGCGACGTCACGCTACTTCCGGTACAGGCAAGGCTTTTTTTTATCAACGACCAAAAGTTGCGAACTTTATCGTCGATGTTCTCTACTAAATCCTTTCAGCAAAAATATGGCAATATCGCGAAATGATCAAGTATGACACATAGAATGGATCTGCTATCCCCGTTTAAATAAAAAAATGTCATTTCAGTAGGCCTTTAAACGTTAAGTCTGCCTGCTCAAGTCTGTGTCGTCATCCAAACAAAAATGGCGGATAGCTACGGCGGTTCGAGAAAGGTCATTAACGCAATATCAGAAATTACAACACAAACACGATTGCAAAAGCCACAACAACAACGACACAATAATATAAAATCGCAACACAATTAAAGCCACTTAGGAAGCAACCGACACAGCGGAGCAGGTTAGGTGACGCACCTACTTCCTGAACCCAACAACATGAAGCTACTGTGTGCGGAACTTTATTTAGCAGGTTAATCTGCCAATAAAATGTTGGTTACTGTACTTTTTTTATTTATTTTTTTTGCTAAAAATTTAGTGAATCAATTTCAACTCGCTTCGGATCGTATCGTTGTAAATAAAATAATACAGTCCCTGAATCGTATTGGCAACCACAAATTCAGAATCAAATGGAATCATTGCTAAAACGAATCATTACACCCCGAATACAATTGCCATATAGTACATCACGTATTTCCAGTTTCTCATTACAACATGTCCGAAAAAAAGTTGCTTGATAAAAATTCAATTGATAGAGGGCCAGGAATGCTAATTAGTGATGTGCGTTACCACAGATTTTCTTTTCCGATCCGATACAGAGTAAAATTCAGGCTGGCATCGGCCATACCGACCCGATACCGATACTTTGTGCAAATGTACCTCATGTGTTTGCTAAAATTCAAAAAGTTATGTATTTGAAAAACCATATCGAGAAATATACTTATGGTTTTTCTAATACATAACTTTTTGAATTTTAGCAAACACATGTTTGCTGAAGTTATTTAGGTAATCAAAAATAAAATATAACTAACTTATGAATTTGAAAAATAACAACAATAATAAACACTGGTAAATGTGTAACTGAACTTTCATATTAAAGTTAAAAAAGTTAAAGTACCAATGATTGTCACACACACACTAGGTGTGGTGAAATTTGTCCTCTGCATTTGACCCATCCCCTTGTTCACCCCCTGGGAGGTGAGGGGAGCAGTGGGCAGCAGCGGTGCCGCGCCCGGGAATCATTTTGGTGATTTAACCCCCAATTCCAACCCTTGATGCTGAGTGCCAATCAGGGAGGTAATGGGTCCCATTTTTTTATAGTCTTTGGTATGACTCGGCCGGGGTTTGAACTCACAACCTACCGATCTCAGGGCGGACACTCTAACCACCATCTGTATTCTATTCTTACGTTTAAAAAAATGTAAAACTGTAAAAATGTAAGATAAAAAGAGCAAAAAAATCATTATGTAATGGAAAAAAAGCAGAAATATTCTGACTAATAATGAATCAATAATAATTATATACAGATACAACAATATCTGTTTTTTATTTTTTTTAAATTAAATAAATAAAAATATTAATGTGGCCCCTGCATACTTTGACTTTTCAGTATGTGGCCACTAGTGGAAAACAGTGTGGACACCCCTGAACTAAAGTATCGCTATTCTGATTTGAGAATCGATATTAAATCATAAAGGTCTGGTATCTGTGTTTTTTTTTAACTAAATTCGCAGGCCACCAGTTGAATGGCCCAAATTATGAAAAAGAGTAGACCTAAAACGGAACCTTGAGGAACACCATAAGTATAACTAGATAAACTAATGACCACTGACTCCATATGAATCAAACAAGCAACACATAGTCATTAGTTACATAAATCACATTACGAAAAAAATGTGTAACTGCAAAAGAGAGTGGACTTCAGAGGTGCCTTGAGGAACTCCTCAGTTGTAAATCACAGGTTTGGACCCCATTCTTCTATGTTTGCTAGCAACGTTGAAATGTCAACTCTGTCAATATGTTTAGTGGTCCAAGTTTTTCTATACAACAGGAGCATTCCCGTGTTGCTAGGAATTTGCTGCAAAAATGTTTGTCTCCCAAGTTTTGAACTGAACTCGGGGGTTTCATTATCTGGCCGAATTTGGCCCCCCGGTTGCCAGTCGAATAGCCATGCTTAAGGTGAAGTAATTGCAGCTAAAAATCCCAACAGTTCTGAATGAAAATGTTTGCACTGATTGTCATGTTTAAGGGAAGTCTTGCACTTTAAGTATGTTGATTTATATACTTTGTGTAATAAAGTAAAACCATTTGTTTCTAAGTAATCCATGATTATTTTTGTTACAATTGAATATACTACAATGATTTTTAAAAGGAGTGCAAAAAAACGTCAAACTAGGGTTGTCCCAATACCAATATTTTGGTACCGGTACCAAAATGTATTTTGATACTTTTCGATACCTTTCGATACTTTTTTAAATAAAGGGGGACCACAAAAAAATTGCATTATTGGCTTTATTTTAACAAAAAATCTTACGGTATATTAAACCTATGTTTATTATTGCAATCAAAGAACAATTTAGTCCTTAAATAAAATAGTGAATATACAAGACAATTTGTCTTTTAGTAGTAAGTAAACAAACAAAGGCTCCTAATTAGTCTGCTGACGTATGCAGTACCATAGTGTCATTTATCATTCTATTATTTTGTCAAAATGATAAAGAACAAGCTGTAAAAATTGATTATTAATCCACTTGTTCATTTATTGTTAATATCTGCTTATTTTCTGTTTTAACATGTTCTATCTACACTTCTGTTGTTTGGATACTTTACATTAGTTTTGGATGATACCACAAATTTAGGTATCGATCCGATACCAAGTAGTTACAGGATCATACATTTGTCATATTCAAAGTTCTCATGTGTCCAGGGACATATTTCCTGAGTTTATAAACATAATATTAATTTTTAAATATAGATGTAATCATAGTAGTATCGACTCGATACGCTATTGTACTCGGTATCATTACAGTGGATGTCAGGTGTAGATCCACCCATGGCATTTGTTTACATTCCGGTGCGCTAGCTTTTGTTAGCATGTTTAGTTATTCCTCGTCCTGCAGGGATGATACTTGTAAGAAACTTAGTTTATTTGTCGCCATGGAGGCCAGGATTAGTGATTTAGAAGTAGCTAAAACACTGCCGACTACGGATGGATGTTAGCTGCTAGCTAGCTAGCTAGCTATCCATGTCTTAAAGCACCTCTTCCTGAGGGCGTTTCAGTGTTATAACTTCACCTTTATCTTTAGTTTTTAAGCCAAAATGCATCCGTTCTCCCTTTTCTGTCTACACACTGTGTCTGCTTGTAAGTACTCCGTGATTGTGCGCTGCCAAACGTGCTCCTCCGCTCGTAAAACCAGCAATGTCACGACGGGACGACGCGCCGTCATGCCCGGGAACCGGTACTTTTCAAACAGAATATAGAACCGTTTTTGATTCATTAGTACCGCGATACTATACTAGTACCGGTATACCGTACAACCCTACGTCAGACTCAGTTGTGTACAGCAGATCATATACAATAATCGTTGGACTGGTCAGCTATTCGAAAAAATAATCGCCGACTAGCCAACTATTAAGGCAATTGTTAGTTGAAGCCCTTGTCTCCAACTTCCGTCCCTGTACAAGCTACTTTGACAAAAGGAAAGGAGAAGTGAGGCGATCAAGTTTGCTCAGTTGTATTGATATACTTGTAGCGCAAATTTACAACTTAAGTTATCTCCGGGCACTTTACACAAAGAGCAGGTCTTTCAACTTGTTCCCCAAATAATGAAGAGAGCAACTGAATCCTACGTGAGCAAGCAGTTGGCGGCGGAGGCAAGGAAAAACACCCCTGTGTAAAATAGGGATGTAACGATATCAAAAGTTCATATTAAAAATGTCATTATCACAACATTGTTAAATGTGCTAAAAAATATTGTTCATGAATATGTACAAACCCCGTTTCTATATGAGTTGGGAAATTGTGTTAGATGTAAATATAAACGGAATACAAAGATTTGCAAATCATTTTCAACCCATATTCAGTTGAATATGCTACAAAGACAACATATTTGATGTTCAAACTGATAAACTTTTTTTTTTTTGCAAATAATCATTAACTTTAGAATTTAATGCCAGCAACACGTGACAAAGAAGTTGGGAAAGGTGGCAATAAATACTGATAAAGTTGAGGAATGCTCATCAAACACTTATTTGGAACATCCCGCAGGTGAACAGGCAAATTGGAAACAGGTGGGTGCCATGATTGGGTATAAAAGTAGATTCCATGAAATGCTCAGTCATTCACAAACAAGGATGGGGCGAGGGTCACCACTTTGTCAACAAATGCGTGAGCAAACTGTTGAACAGTTTAAGAAAAACCTTTCTCAACCAGCTATTGCAAGGAATTTAGGGGTTTCACCATCTACGCTCCGTAATATCATCAAAGGGTTCAGAGAATCTGGAGAAATCACAGCACGTAAGCAGCTAAGTCCGTGACCTTCGATCCTTCAGGCTGTACTGCATCAACAAGCGACATCAATGTGTAAAGGATATCACCACATGGGCTCAGGAACACTTCAGAAACCCACTATCAGTAACTACAGTTGGTCGCTACATCTGTAAGTGCAAGTTAAAACTCTCCTATGCAAGGCGAAAACCGTTTATCAACAACACCCAGAAACGCCGTCGGCTTCGCTGGGCCTGAGCTCATCTAAGATGGACTGATACAAAGTGGAAAAGTGTTCTGTGGTCTGACGAGTCCACATTTCAAATTGTTTTTGGAAACTGTGGACGTCGTGTCCTCCGGACCAAAGAGGAAAAGAACCATCTGGATTGTTATAGGCGCAAAGTTGAAAAGCCAGCATCTGTGATGGTATGGGGGTGAATTAGTGCCCAAAACATGGGTAATTTACACATCTGTGAAGGCGCCATTAATGCTGAAAGGTACATACAGGTTTTGGAGCAACATATGTTGCCATCCAAGCAATGTTACCATGGACGCCCCTGCTTATTTCAGCAAGACAATGCCAAGCCACGTGTTACATCAACGTGGCTTCATAGTAAAAGAGTGCGGGTACTAGACTGGCCTGCCTGTAGTCCAGACCTGTCTCCCATTGAAAATGTGTGGCGCATTATGAAGCCTAAAATACCACAACGGAGACCCTCGGACTGTTGAACAACTTAAGCTGTACATCAAGCAAGAATGGGAAAGAATTCCACCTGAGAAGCTTCAAAAATGTGTCTCCTCAGTTCCCAAACGTTTACTGAGTGTTGTTAAAAGGAAAGGCCATGCAACACAGTGGTGAACATGCCCTTTCCCAACTACTTTGGCACGTGTTGCAGCCATAAAATTCTAAGTTAATTATTATTTACAAAAAAAAATAAAGTTTATGAGTTTGAACATCAAATATCTTGTCTTTGTAGTGCATTCAATTGAATATGGGTTGAAAAGGATTTGCAAATCATTGTATTCCGTTTATATTTACATCTAACACAATTTCCCAACTCATATGGAAACGGGGTTTGTATTATTTGACTTTGTAAATTGTTTCTTTTCTCCTGTAAAGGTTTAGAGTGTTTAATATTAAAGTCATAACAGTTGTTTGTAACGGAGAAAGATGTCAAGGTCTCTTGTATTTATGCTAGCACTTTAGGTGGCTAACGATTAGCGCGCTAGCTTCGTCTCCAAAAAAGAGCAGTATCACCCTGAGTTTTTCAAAGTGACGTAATCAATCAGTTTTGCGATGATTGAAATATATAACAGTAACACTAACCATCGAAAATGTCATCCTAACGGTAATGGTTACACACCTCGTCTCGACCAGTTGGGGTAGGATAGATGGACAAAGTAGAGAGACAGAGGGGAGGTATAGGAATTTTTAATTGTGTTTTATTCAAGAAACTTTACTCAAACTGTGCAATCCTTGTCTTTAAGTTCTATTTTGTATTAATTTGTCTTAAAGGAGTGGTCTTCAACAGGGCGTCTACGACCCTTAGGTGTCCGTAGGGATACACCAGGGAAGCTGTTAGTGTAAATGTCTTTAAATTAGTCCTGTCAAATGATAGACAATTTGAATCAAATTAATCACACTTTTGAGATGTGATTAATAATCACGATTATTCAAATCAGGCGGCAAGCTCCCAGTCATGAGTTACCTTTTTGAGGAGCCCTAGAATACCTGATCACTTGTAATCATCGTACCAGACGAGTCCTAGACTAGATCTTAGAAGCTAAGCTAGACAATCAAATGAGCTTGTTGATTCAGGACACATCAATAGCACTTTTTTTCTTGTAGTTCTGAGTGGCACACATTACAGTGCAGACCTCCTTCAAGGCTGAGCAGTCCTCATTTGGATTAGGGTTACAATAAGGCTGCGCAATATACCGATATACTTAATACCAGTATATTTTAGAAAGCAGTATAAATTTGAGACAATACCGCCATACCTGTGTTTTTTAATATGCCTTTGTTATGGCTGTTTTATCTTCTCTGCGCCTGACAGGGGAAGCACTGGGCATCCTCTTGCGTGTTTACGGAGGCTTCTCTGATGACGCACTGTGACGTGCATCAAATTTAGTTTTTTTAAACATGGCGGCGACTCCCGAGTTATGCAATGCTTTGGACAGCGACTCCGTTTGGCCATTAATGAATCAGAATCAGAATACCTTTATTGTCATTGTATGGAAACAGCTAAATTGGACAGCAATCCAGCTCAGTGCTTTTAAAACAAACCTACATAAAATAGTCTTAAGACAACAACAATAATAAAACAATTTAAAAACATAATAAAATGTTAAAAAAAAACATATTGCACAGTAGATCTTTATCAGAGGTAAGCAAGTAATAAAGTGGTGAGTGTTCAGGTAAGTGCAGAGTTTAGGGCAATAACAGCTCTAGGATAGAAACTGTTTTTCAGTCTATTTGTCCTTGCTTTGATGGTCTTATAACGCCTCCCTGAGGGCAAAAGTTCAAGCCTGTGGTGGCCTGGGTGGGATGAGTCCTTGAGGATGCTGTTTGCTCTCCTGTTGCAGTGTCTCTTATGCAGGTCCTCTAGAGATGTAAGAGTGACTACATATACTCATACACCAATTTATTTTAGAACCTACATCTCTCCTTGTAGCGACGTTATCACTAATCTCATCTGTTTATGTTGTTCACTTGTGTTAGCGACTTAGCACGGAAGCTAACGATAGCTCCTCTCTGCTGCTGGCTCGGTGTGTCAAATGTTTAACTAACACCTCGGTTTAAAAGTGCCTCTCCCCACAGCCCGTGCGGACTAAGGTACAGTAGTATAGCGGCTGGGTGGCTGAGAAGTAGTTTTAAATTTAACAGCCAGCAGTTCTCACCGCAGTGAGCGAGTAGAAGCTCCATCTATCCCGTGCACAAGCGTGAGGATATAAACATAACATTCGTAAATAAATTAACGAAAATTGCTTTGACATTGTGACGGCTAACTTATTACTTTTTAAAGAATAAACGCATTGCGTTACTACTTACAACAAAAATAATCTGAGTGTTCTCAATTATCTAGCAAACCTTTAGCAATTTTTTATAAGTTGTTGTTTTTTTAAGATACCGTTTTTTTCGGACTACAAGTCAGTTTTTTTTGACGACAGAAAATAAAGACCAATAGGAATTTTGGACTTGCGGGAACTTGAGTGTGTTCAAACACAGATACCATATTTTTCAGACTATAAGTCGCAGTTTTTTTCATAGTTTGGCCGGGGGTGCGACTTATACTCAGGAGCGACTTATGTGTGAAATGATTAACACATTACCATAAAATATCAAATAATATTATTTAGCTCATTCACGTAAGAGACTAGACGTATAAGATTTCATGGGATTTAGCGATTAGGAGTGACAGATTGTTTGGTAAACGTATAGCATGTTCTATATGTTATAGTTATTTGAATGACTCTTACCATAATATGTTACGTTAACATACCAGGCACGTTCTCAGTTGGTTATTTATGCCTCATATAACGTACACTTATTAGCCTGTTGTTCACTATTCTTTATTTATTTAAAATTGCCTCTCAAATGTCTATTCTTGGTGTTGGGTTTTATCAAATAAATTTGACTTATATATGTTTTTTTCCTTCTTTATTATGCATTTTCGGCCGGTGCGACTTATACTCCGGAGCGACTTATACTCCGGAGTGACTTATACTCCGAAAAATACAGTACTAGTATTTACCGAAATACTGCAATATCAGTTTTGGTCCATATCACCCAGTCCTAGGTTACAGCTATCTATTAGTCTACAGCACAGGTGTCAAACTCAAGGCCCGGGGGCCAAATCTGGCCCGCCACTATATTTTATGTGGCCCGCGAAAGCCTGGAAATAATATGCGTTAATAAAATGCTTAATCTTTTCTTAATAAATATATTTGTTCTTTCCCTTTTGACATTAAAAATCATGTACTGCATGCAATTGCATATCTTTTTAAAATTCAGTATCAAAAATATTATATTATCATGTATTCCAAAAATATGTTTTGTTAAAAAAAAGATAAATACTGTGCTTAAATATCTGCTTGACTTGTGATTTCAAAACAAATTATCAATCAAATTGTAGACTGTAAAATTGACAATAGATTTTACCGTTAAATTCCGCCGACTGAGTTTTTGCCCGTAAAATCAACTTTGGTACTGTTTTTTTTCCGTATACAGTAAGACACTAAAACATTAAAAAAAAGTAACAAAAAAATATTAAAACAATAAGACAGTAAAAAACCGGCAGCTCTGTTGCTTGAATTTTACCGCTAAAAACAGTGTTATTGTTCTTTTATTCCATTTATTCCATTTTTTTATGCTGTAAAAATCCACTGCTTTTACTGTAAAATTCTGGTGACTGAGCTGCCAGTAAAATTTTAATATATTTTTTGCAGCTTAGGTAAAAAATACATGTATACTCATATTCACAGTGAATACCCCACATTTAACAATTACTCATTGTTAAATGTGGCCCTCTGAGGGTAACTATAACTGCGATGTGGCCCTCAATGAAAACGGGTTTGATACCCCTGCTCTACAGGCTGGTGATTTTTCCGTTTATAGTCGGAAATCCGTCTTTTTTATCTCTGTATAAATATAAGAAAATATTTTCCATAAGGGAAAAGCGGTAGGTAATGGATGGATGGATGGATGGATTTCCCGTTTTTCTTAGTTTTTTCCGATCCGTCTCTTTGCCACACCTGCCAACAACTACAGTTTTCCCGTAATGAGTACGGTTTTTGATCATCCAGTGGTAAAAACTACGCTTTTCCATTAAAAATTATTAACTTAAGAATCAAAAATACGTAGCGAAGCAACTCCATGGGCAGGGGACAGAATATACGGGAAACATCAATGATGATTGGTTGGTTTACGTATAAGAACATCCATGATTGGTTGGTTTACTATGATGAGTCACGATTGGTTAAGATTAAGGCAAAACATTACGTACAGGCCAATCAGAGGCAGGATAGGGCGGGTCATGGAACCAGGAAGTGAAATCACAACAGACATCCCAAACGATGACGAGATAGTCGGAGAAGAGAAGAGATAATATTCAAGCGGGCGATTTATATATTAAATAAACTAGTGGATGATGGCAAAGGGATTCTCTTCCTTAGATTTTTCTTTTAGCGATGTAGACGACGTCCAGGAAAGGAACATGGAAGAGGTGGAATACACATTTAAGAACACACATGATTGTTGCAGATATGTGATGACTTTTGCTACAATATGCTAACTTTCATTTTCATTGGTGTTTTACAAAAAGACAGTAGCTGACATTTTGTTCATTATTTCTACTGTTTATATTTTGACATTGAACAGTTGAATAATTTTGAAATGTAAACATGACTGCAAGATGTTTGTTGTTTCGTGCTATAAATCACAAATGGCTATTCAGATAAAGGAAGTTAGCTCATAGAATAAACATTGTTTGTACTCTTTATGATGTTTGCACTTGGAGCAGTTAGAAGTGGAGAGGTAGTCGAAGAGACAGAAATTGGCTAAAGAATCCAAGGCAGAATCCACTAAAGCAGAAACAAAAAAGGAAAATGCAAGCTGCTCAGAATCCTTCAAAGCAAAAATGCCAATGTAATGTGTGAATGAAGCAAAGTTATGTGTAAATAATGTCATTAACGACATGAACCATCTGTGGTTCATCTCGTTAGTGGCTGTGAAGTGAACACTAGTAAGGTTGTAAATACTGTAAGTACCGTATTTTTCGGACTATAAGTCGCAGTTTTTTTCATAGTTTGGCCGGGGGTGCAACTTATACTCAGGAGCGACTTATGTGTGAAATTATTAACACATTACCGTAAAATATCAAATAATATTATTTAGCTCATTCACGTAAGAGATTAGACGTATAAGATTTCATGGGATTTAGCGATTAGTAGTGACAGATTGTTTGGTAAACGTATAGCATGTTCTATATGTTATAGTTATGTGAATGACTCTTACCATAATATGTTACGTTAACATACCAGGCACGTTCTCAGTTGGTTATTTATGCCTCATATTTAACGTACACTTATTCAGCCTGTTGTTCACTGTTCTTTATTTATTTTAAATTGCCTTTCAAATGTATATTCTTGGTGTTGGGTTTTATCAAATAAATTTCCCCAAAAAATGTGACTTATATATGTTTTTTCCCTTCTTTGCTATGCATTTTCGGCCGGTGCGATTTATACTCCGGAGCGACTTATACTCTGAAAAATACGGTAGGCTAACCCATGTGGTTCCTGTGGATGTGAACACAAGTTGTAATTACCGTAGTGACTGAATAACATAGTGACTGAAACAGACATGGAGATTCATTTGGATGAATGGGCTATGTATTTATGTCAACTCTGTTGCTCATTGTTCAATTCTTTAAACACTAAAACATCTTTAAATCGTGCTTTTTTTGCTCATTTTTGCATGTTCAATTCCTGAAAAAATAGGAGATTCGGGGGAGTGGGGGTTCTTGTCCCCCCACCTGGGCACAGCCCTGGATCTGGCTTTTTTTCAGTCTTTTTCGATAGGTTCAAATCACGTTTCTGATTCTAGTAATCAGATTGAGTAATCTATCAATTATTTAGTTTGATTTATCGGACAAAACACAGTTTATAACCTTCAGGAAAACAATGAACTGTATTCTCCGGACTATAAGCCGCTACTTTTTTCCCAAGCTTTGAACCCTGTGGCTTATAAAACGGTGCGGCCAACCTATGGATTTTTCTTAGCCAAAAGCCATAATGTTTTGTATTCAAAAATAGTTTTCATAGAACCCTGACAGACAGTGAAAAAGTGTGTTATTGTCTATGCTATGGCGCCATCTTTTGGACAAGTTTGCTCCCTGCGGGTGCTGCTGGTGGAGAATGTATTTTCTGTTTCGTCCTTTGAACCGCAAGTACAACCGTTTGTAAGTTTTACAATATAACTAAAACAGCTCATACTTACTTAACCGTCCCATGTGTGATATCTGTGTTAGTGTTTTCATGCATATATCGTAATGTAATCAAGCTAGCCTCGTCAGCATTAGCAAATGTGCTTTTCCGTGTTAGTATTATTAACTTACAATGGCATTTTTTAAGATTCACAAATTCACCTAAACGTCACAGTGGAGTTACTGAGTCTGTTTAGCAGATTGGAGAGCTAGCTTCCCCAGCTGGTGGGTCCAAGACGATGACTTCTGTTTTGTTTGATCATCCGTTTTACTGCTGTGTTACAGGCACTGTTTTAAAACAATTAAGGTATGTAAATAAACATTTACAAAATCTTTCGTGCCGGTATATATCTGCGGCTTATAGTCCGGTGCGGTTAATATATGTAAAATACTTTTTTCATTTAAATTTCGGTGAGTGCAGCTTAAATACCATGTGCTCTATAGTACAGAATATATGGTAATTAAACAAATAAAATGAATCGTCATAACCTTCATTTTTGTTCCTAATAAATGTATAAAATTAACATTGAAATTGCACTTTTAACAGGTGTGCATTATTAAAAAGAAAAACAACTTTGCTGTTTGTCACCACACATATCACAGCACCCACACACCACCGCTCTCATGTGTGCTCTATTACAGTGACAGTGCAAAAACTATGTCGGCGTACTTAAAGTTCCTGTTACTCCATCCATCCATCCATCCATTTTCTACCGCTTGTCCCGTTTGGGGTCTCGGGGGGTGCTGGAGCCTATCTCAGCTGCTTCGGGCGGAAGGCGGGGTACACCCTGGACAAGTCGCCACCTCATCGCAGGGCCAACACAGATAGACAGAAAACATTCACACTCACATTCACACACTAGGGCCAATTTAGTGTTGCCAATCAACCTATCCCCGGGTGCATGTTTTTGGAGGTGGGAGGAAGCCGGAGTACCCGGAGGGAACCCACGCAGTCACAGGGAGAACATGCAAACTCCCTGTTACTCCATATTATATGCATTTTTACAGTTACACTCATTAAATGATTAATCGAATCAACAGAATATAAATGTAGCTGTTTTTTCTAATCAAATTAATGGATTAATTGATTATCATATATTTTTAGGCAGTGTGTTTTTATCGGATAAATGTGTATTTTTATTTTCAAAGCTGACAAATATAGGTGGCGATTGGCGACTTTACAAAAGGATTGATAGCCAATTCTGTAATTTCCTTTTTTATATATATTTTTATAAAATAGGTCACATTTCCAAAAAGACATATTCAGTGTTTTAATTAAATGTCTATTTTTGCTAGTCACCAAAAATCCTATCGAATGGATCAGAATTCCTCAAAATGGTCCCTTTAAAATCCAAGCTATATATTTTTTGAAATGTAAAAGCTTTTGAAAAAAAGTTTTTTCTGTTTTAGTCTCTTACAGTCCTTTGCCCGCATATTGTGGTATTTCCGGCCAGATGATATCAATTGACTCAAGGCAAGTTTAATTTAACTCATTTAAATGATCTCATTCAGTGTTCTAAATGTATATTTTTGCTAGTCCCTAAAAAATCTTCTAGAATGGATCAGAAATCCTCAAAAGTGTCTCATAAGCTTGCTGCTGTTGATCAGTTGTTCTTCTTGTGTCATTTCCATTTCCTCATTGCAATTTCACTTTAACTCCAAATTACATTGGGGCTACGTGTGTATTAGGGTTGTGCGGTCTACCGGTACTAATAAAGTATTGCGGTACTAATCAATTGAAATCATTACTATACCACCTTTTGAAAAGTATCGGTATTGCTCTTTCATCTGGGCGGTGACTACAGATGATGTTGATTGTATCAACATGCACACACAAAGTGCATACAAGTAGTAACATTTTGGACAGGAAGAATGGCAATAAACTACAATTCTACTCATTAATAAAGAGTGTGCGTAAAGCACAATATGGAGGTACCATATTTTCCGGAGCGACAATGTCAAAGTATAGTATTTCCCATAGTTGTAGTGGGTATTAGGATTATCTCAGGGAGAGCATGTCCCGAATTCCAAGCTGCTGTTTTAATGCACTTTGTGACTTCAATAATAAATATGGCAGTGCCATGTTGGCACTTTTTTCCATAACTGGAGTTGAAGTTGTTCTCTTATTTTGGAAAACCTTGTTTTTGATTGATTGATTGAAACTCGTATTAGTAGATTGCACAGTACAGTACATATTCCGTACAATTGACCACTAAATGGTAACACCCAAATAAGTTTTTCAACGTTAATCAATTCTTGGTAAAGTTACATTGTTTATTTAATGCATCCAGCGGGGCATCACAACAAAATTAGGCATATTAATGTGTTAATTCCGCGACTGTACACTACCGTTCAAAAGTTTGGGGTCACCCAAACAATTTTGTGTAATAGCCTTCATTTCTAAGAACAAGAATAGACTGTCGAGTTTCAGATGAACGTTCTCTTTTTCTGGCCATTTTGAGCGTTTAATTGACCCCACAAATGTGATGCTCCAGAAACTCAATCTGCTCAAAGGAAGGTCAGTTTTGTAGCTTCTGTAACGAGCTAAACTGTTTTCAGATGTGTGAACATGATTGCACAAGGGTTTTCTAATCATCAATTAGCCTTCTGAGCCAATAAGCAAACACATTGTACCATTAGAACACTGGAGTGATAGTTGCTGGAAATGGGCCTCTATACACCTATGTAGATATTGCACCAAAAACCAGACATTTGCAGCTATAATAGTCATTTACCACATTAGCAATGTATAGAGTGTATTTCTTTAAAGTTAGGACTAGTTTAAAGTTATCTTCATTGAAAAGTACAGTGCTTTTCCTTCAAAAATAAGGACATTTCAATGTGACCCCAAACTTTTGAACGGTAGTGTATATATCGGTATTGGTTGATATCGGAATCGGTAATTAAGAGTTGGACAATATCGGATATCGGCAAAAAAGCCATTATCTGACATCTCTAAAACAAATCCAAGCTTTTATCCACAAAAATGTAAAGTGTACTTAGCCACAAACTGTTTCATAAAAGTAGTGTTTGTGCTATTCTACTATTGACCAAATAGGGTTAGATAATAATACAATCTCCTTTAGGAATGTAAACACTAAAAATGTGAAATGTTTCACATACAGTATTAGAGAAATGCAGCAGCATTTGCCAACACAAATGATGTAAATTCCAGACAATATTCCCAGCCTTTTCAACTTCCAATGCTTTGTCCTCACTTTTTAGTAATCCGTTGTGATGAACCGGACTGTGTGCAGACGGTCAGGTCAACGACCGCCATCCTCATGCAGTAGGATGTGTTCCTTTGTTGGCTCCATCCCCAGGTCGCTGCCATGTCAAAGTTATTTGCCGTGTTGACAATAATTCCTCCTCCGGACAGTCGTACGGTACGTTCCAGTGGGCTGATGTCAGACTGACTGGTTCATCGCTCATAAAGCAGTGGCCTTTTAAGGAGTGACCGGGGCCCTCGCTCGGAACTGGAGAAAGCGTGCCGGCTCTAAACAGTTTACAAGGGAGTCAAGAATGACAAAACACTGTCCTGACGGAACCCAGCGGGGCACCCATTTGCCGGGGGAGACAAAGTAGTGCCAGCAGCTCAGACAAATGTCACAAGAAACGAAATGCAATGGTACTTGAACACAATCCAGATTTATTCATTTTTGAATAGATTTTGTCCTCAAGAACAAGATTTAGAAATACAAACCCCAAAACCAGTGAAGTTGGCACGTTGTGTAAATGGTAAATAAAAACAGAATACAATGATTTGCAAATCCTTTTCAACCTACATTCAATTGAATAGACTGCAAAGACAAGATACTTAATGTTCGAACTGGTAAACTTTTTTATTTTTTGCAAATATTAGCTCACTCGGAATTTGATGCCTGCAACATGTTTCCAAAAAGCTAGCACAAGTAGCAAAAAGGACTGAGAAAGTTGAGGAATGCTCATCAAACACTTATTTGGAACATCCCACAGGTGAACAGGCTAATTGGGAACAGGTGGGTGCCATGATTGGGTATAAAAGCAGCTTCCATGAAATGCTCAGTCATTCACAAACAAGGATGGGGCGAGGGTCACCACTTTGTGTACAAATGCGTGAGCAAATTGTCCAACCGTTTAAAAACAACATTTCTCAACCAGCTATTGCAAGGAATTTAGGGATTTCACCATCTGCGGTCCGTAATATCATCAAAAGGTTCAGAGAATCTGGAGAAATCACAGCACGTAACTGGCTACGCCTGTGACGTTCGATCCCTCAGGTGATACTGCATCAAAAAGCGACATCAGTATGTAAAGGATATCACTACATGGGCTCAGGAACACTTCAGAAACCCACTGTCAGTAACTACAGTTGGTCGCTACATCTGTAAGTGCAAGTTAAAACTCTACTATGCTAAGAGAAAGCCATTTATCAACAACACCCAGAAACGCCGCCGGCTTCGCCGGGCCCGAGCTCATCTAAGATTGACTGATGCAAAGTGGAAAAGTGTTCTGTGGTCTGACGAGTCCACATTTCACATTGTTTTTGGAAACTGTGGACGTCGTGTCCTCCAGAACAAAGAGGAAAAGAACCATCCGGACTGTTCTAGGCGCAAAGTTGAAAAGCCAGCATGTGTGATGGTATGGGGGTGTATTAGTGCCCAAGGCATGGGTAACTTACACATCTGTGAAGGCACCATTAATGCTGAAAGGTACATACAGGTTTTGGAGCAACATATGTTGCCATCCAAGCAACGTTACCATGGACGCCCCTGCTTATTTCAGCAAGACAATGCCAAGCCACGTGTTACATCAACGTGGCTTCATAGTAAAAGAGTGCGGGTACTAGACTGGCCTGCCTGTAGTCCAGACCTGTCTCCCATTGAAAATGTGTGGCGCATTATGAAGCCTAAAATACCACAACGGAGACCCCCGGACTGTTGAACAACTTAAGCTGTACATCAAGCAAGAATGAGAAAGAATTCCACCTAAGAAGCTTCAAAAATGTGTCTCCTCAGTTCCCAAACGTTTACTGAGTGTTGTTAAAAGGAAAGGCCATGTAACACAGTGGTGAACATGCCCTTTCCCAACTACTTTGGCACGTGTTGCAGCCATGAAATTCTAAGTTAATTATTATTTGCAAAAAAAAAACTAAAGTTTATGAGTTTGAACATCAAATATCTTGTCTTTGTAGTGCATTCAATTGAATATGGGTTGAAAATGATTTGCAAATCATTGTATTCCGTTTATATTTACATTTAACACAATTTCCCAACTCATATGGAAACGGGGTTTGTATGTTGTTGTTGACATTGATTTCACAGAGCACATAGCAACGGTATCGTTTGATTCTGTGTCATAAAAAATCACAAAAGTGCCTGTTACTACATGTATGGGTAACAGTGTTGAAACAGTGTTGGAGATTTTTAGTGCTTTGATAGGCAGAATAGATCGTATCACCTGCATTGTCATTTGCCTCGTACTAGCAGTTTTTTACTATTTAGGAATGCACAAAAAAAGGAAAGACGTGTCTCACATAAAAATAGTGGATAATGGGCAAAATCTCTTTAAAAAAAAAAAAAAAAAAAATTGCAATTCCCCTTTAAAGCGTGTCTATATAATCCATAATTTAGGACAGGTGCTGCATATAAAGAAATCATATACAAAGAGTCAAATCAGTTATACATTTTAATTAGAGAGCTTCACATGGTAAAATACAAACTGTACAATCCAATATTAGCA